>NC_143154.1:13317804-13475774 GCF_041381405.1 Jatropha curcas | reverse complement strand
TGCCCGCCTAAGGGAGGCGGGCACCCCTTGGGGGCGGGCATGCCCGCCCTTGAGGGCGGGCTGCCGCCTAAGGGAGGCGGGCGTGCCTGCCCCTTAGTGGCAGGCATGCCGCCCTGAGGGTGGGCGTGCCGCCCCAGAGGGGGCGGGCGTGCTGCCCCTTGAGGGCGGGGGCATGCCCGCCCCAGGGCGAGCGTGCCCGCCCTTGGGGTGGGAGTGCTGCCCTTGAGGGGTTGGACCGCCCTTGAGGTGGCTAGCCCGCCCTGGGGGGGGGGGCATGCCTGCCCCATGGGGGCGGGCGTGCCCACCCCTGAGGGCGGGCACATCGACCCGTGTGCTTTTTTTCTCATTCCGGAGACTTTTTCGGAGTTCCGGACCTCCAAAATATTCCGGGACCAGTTCCGCGATCCTCATAATTTTCAGGACATTTTCAAGTACCATATTGGCATAGTTCTGGTGAACTTCCAGAATGGCCTTTGGTCCGGCCGGACTGTTTGCAGTCCGGGAAAACTGGCTCTTTGAGCCTCAAAAAATGGGTATTCACAGGCGACTGCAGCGCTCTCGCCGCCGCCTTTAAGGGCAGTTGCCACCGCCGCAGCCGGGAAAACTGGCTTTTTGAGCCTCAAAATTGAGTATTCACAAACGCCCTGGTCCTTGTAGCACGGCCATGCCTTTGACACACCCAGGCCGTGCTCTCTTCGTCTCTCCTTTGTTTCCTTGGCTTTAGCACGGTTGTGCCTTTTACCACGGCCTGGGCGTGCTGGAAGCTAAGTGCCTTGTATTATAAAGCTCTTTCTGCGCCAAATTCCACAATTTTCTCTTAGATCAAGCGGATTAATGATCAAGGAAGCTTTTGAACACAATTATACTAAAAGTGATTACAATCAAATAAAGTAATAAAAACTTACTAAAATTCTAATAAAAACTAAAAAAAAACACTATAAAATTACACTTATCAAAATTCCCAAACTTAATCCATTGCTTGCCTCAAGCAACAAAACTAAAAGAAAAATAAATTGACGACACTAGTTTAACATGGTTGAGATGATTTCAATAATCTTTCAAGATATCATGATTAGTAAACAAGTGAATAACTAATCGTTCTCCATGCTATCATACTTAAGCTTGACTTTATTTTTGAATAAAGCACATTCATGAGTAAAATATAAGTTTAAAGAGATTGTCAACACTAATATTTATTCAATTTATGATAAATAGGACAAGAATTATCTAAAGATTTTTTCAACCTCTTAAAATAAGACAATTGATAGTGCAACAGTGGCATTCCCATATGCAGAATTAGTCATCCTTTCTCCACGATTTAAATGCATACAATAAAAGATCAAAGGTCTTTTTTTGGGTTTAATGGGCTTTCTTGGTGCAAATTTTGCTTAATCAAAAGAAGGGATAAAAGGGTAGTCAAAGAGTACAAAAGAATGTATACATTCAAGATTCTATTTTAATTAAACTTTTACTAGTTCTAGGGAGTGTCTGTTTTGAAACTTTCTTACTAGCTAGAGCATCTTGTGCAAGGTCTTTCTTAATATTTGGCACTTTTCTTCCTTGCTTTTTTCCATCTTCTTGCATTCTTTTAATTGCTTTTCATTGCCTCTTCTTGATTCTTTCTTCTTTCTCTTTTCTTATTGCTAGTATTGATTGATGAATTCTCCCTCTTTTGTTGCTATATTTTAATTAAAAGTTGAATCTTTTAATCATACAATCCTTTGTACTTAGGGTAGAGGATTTGAATTTGGCTTAAATGGCTTGGTTTATTGAGGGTGAAGAAGAAAATTTTACGGTTTAAGGCTTCAAAGTTGGTTTCAAAGGTCATATATTTTTATTTAGGTGGTCTAGGCTACATATAAGGGTCAACAAAAATTGCCTAAGTCATCTCCTTCAAATTGTAAACATTTAAATTTTTCACCTCGAAGGGAGTTCTAATTTTTGTTCTAGGAATGCCAAGTTTAAAATATTTAGAGTAAAACACACCTATATCATAACTTTCATAAAAATCAGTGTTTAAAAGTCTAGAAACAATAGTTTAGATCAATGAATATGATTGAGTCAAATTTCAAATTCAAAACTTAAATATGCTAGAATTGAGAATCAATATTTAACACTCATTACTAGACATTGTGAACACCTAAATTTTGAGGCTCAAAGAACCAATTCTTTCGGACTGTAAACAGTCCGGTTGGACCGGAGGTCATTAAGAAAGTTCACCAGAAGTGTGCCAATATGGTACTTGAAATGTCCAAAAAATTACGAGGATCACGGAACTGGTCTTGGAATATTTTTTGGAAGTCCGGAACTCCGGAAAAGCCTCCGGAGCGAAAAAAAGACACGCCCCCCAACCTGGGCGGACATGCCCCCCAAGAGGGCGGACATGCCCGCCCAGAGTGGGCGGACATACCCGCCCAGGCCGGACATGCCCGCCCAGAGTGGCGACATGCCCGCCCAGGCCGGGCGGACATGCCCGCCCAAGCGGGCGGACATGACCGCCCAGGCCGGCGGACATGCCCGCCCAGAGCGGGCGGACGTGACCGCCCAGGCCGGGCGGACATGCCCGCCCAGATCGGGCGGACATGACCGCCCAGCCGGGCGGACATGCCCGCCCAGAGCGGGCGGACATGACCGCCCAGGCCGGGCGGACATGCCCGCCCAGAGCGGGCGGACATGACCGCCCAGGCGGGCGGACATGCCCGCCCAGAGTGGGCGGACATGACCGCCCAGGCAGGGCGGACATGCCCGCCCTCGAGGGCGGGCAGACGCGCCCAGGGGCACGTTTTTTTTCTATAAAAAGAGGCCCTGGGGGCTCCATTGAGACACACAGTCTGTGTTGACGGACCTCTCTCTCCCTTTGCGCTCTTTGCGATTCTTTTATCGCTTTCTGCATTTTTATTTTATTTTAGTTAGCTTTCATTTGCTTTCTTGCTCTATTAGGTGGTCATTAAATTTCCAATTTAATTAATATTTCCCTTAACGAGGAGCTTAACCTGGAGTTAAGAAGTGGCCGTCGACTAAATCAGGTACACAAACTAAACTTTGTCTATCTAACTTTAGCATTACATGCATGCTTCTCTTCTACTCCTCCTAATTCTATAACTGCATAAATGCATTCATATCATCCACTAGGCAAACAAATTGCCTCAATTAAATAAAATTAAGCTTAGATGCCCGGTTAATTAATAATCATGGTATTAAAAGCTTAAATCCGACAATATTGGCTATAGAAGCCTAGTTAATCAATAACTATGGTGAAATTGCCTTTATTTCGAACAGTTCTTGGCCTAAGTCCAGTTAATCAATGATTGTGACTAAAAGGTCCTACTTAAACACGTTTTTTTTTATGGCAATAAATTGCCTATATTTCAATTTAATTGATCACTTTAAAGCCCATAAATTGCTTATAAGTGAAAAGTTAATCTTGCATAGCGACAAATCGCATAAATCAAAGAAATTTGGCTAGAAGCCTTTAATTAATCGCTTTAGACAAAAAATTGTCTATAAGTGAAAATTAACTATTTTTATAGCGACAAATCGCTTAAATTAAATTCTTTTGGCTAAAAGCCTTAAATCAACCTTTGGCAACAATTGCCTAAATCCATTCATTTTGGCTAAAAGCCTTAATTCAACTTTTGGCAACAATTGCCTAAATCAATTCATTTTGGCTAAAAAGCCTTAAACCATTCAATTTTGGCGACAATCGCCTAAGCAATCAATTTTTTGGCAATAATAAGCCCAATTAATCTTTGGCAAACAAATAAGCCCAACTTACCTTTTGGCAAGAATAAGCCCAAATCCTTTCTTTTGGCAAAAAGCCTCAAATCAACTTTTGGCACCAAGTGCCTGAAACAAATCAAATTCTGTGGCAAAATGCCTAAACAAAATGCACAAAGCATACACACACTCATGCATAAAGCATCCCATCAAAGCCCTCTAAAGAGGCCTATCGAACTACGTTGACTTTGATCTTCCATTCAAACGGAAGTACGTAGGCACGTTCGGGATCTAACCCCGGGCGGCAAGTCGAATCACATAAACATCTTTTTCATTGGTCTAAATTATTTCATCTTCCTTGCAAAACATTCATTCTTAGGTTAGTTTCATCAGCATGACATAGTCTCGGGATCCACCTCGGGTTCGAAGACCATGCCTTAGACATTGGGCTAATTAATCTAGTAACTAGGTTAATTAAAATTGGAGTCACTTAGGGTTTTTCCTAGTTTACCCTAAAATAATTAAACAAGGTGGCGACTCATACATTCACGTGCATTTCTTCCCTTAGTCACATGCAGTCATATGCATGCATTAGTGTATTTTCGGGGAGGGGTTCACAGTTTGGCGACTCTGCTGGGGAGACATGTAATCTTTACATGAGAGGACTACAATTGCTGTGTAAACTAACCTGCCCTTCTTTAGGGTATTATTTTATACGCTTTTTTGCAGGGTACCCTAGCAAGGAATTAAGTGTTCTTTCTTTAAGAAGCTTAATGAGAAATGTGGACTTAATTGAATTTTACTTTAAAGCATTTAAATTTGTTTATTTATTTGCACGATTGAGAATCTTTTCTCCATTGCATAAAAAACGAATTTCAAATGAATTTCTTCTCTCTCTGTTCAAACTTCTGAGTCTGGATAGCAAGTAGCGCTGATCGGCAGGTCTCCTTGATTATGTCGACGGACAGCCAAAGCGTCCTCCCTGTTGCCGCAAACCATCCCTAATCTTTTTGGGGGTGGCCCGTGGGTATGCGTACTGTTGGACCCGCGTGAAACTCTTTGTTTCACATGTGGTTAGGTATATCCATACTCAAGGCTCAAGGGTCCCTTTATAAGCCGATTCTCTACTTGTGTCATAGCCTATAGAACCTATCCCTTAGGACTGTATGCACCCAATGATGAGAATCACACCATTAAACCGATTATGACGTGTTGTTATGCGCATTCACGACATATCATAAACATGGGGTAAACAAAAAAAAGAGCGGGAAAAAACTCCCTTTTACTTTCAGTCATGCACAGTTGGACAAAGAGTCAATCCACCTCATATCAGCTATTGATACACCAGACACCATACCTAATCCAACTACCCTTATACTTTCAGGTGCCCCCTGTTCAAGTGCTAGCCACGCCACAGTACTCTCACCAACTTCACCAGCTTCACCAGCTACACCGGTTACACCTACGACTCCTGCAACTTTACCTTCACCAATGGCATCACTGTCTGACATCCAAACCTCATTGAACAACGGGAGGCTAGAATGGAGGCCAGAATGAATGAGGCATTGGCCGCTCAAAGGGCTGCCTTGATAGCTGACTTGGGGAATGGTAATGGTAACGGAAATGGGGCCTCGGCCGGAGGAAGTGGGCCTGCCGCTTCCAATCAGGGTCCTGCTGCTGCTGAACCTACAAACCCTGCCTTGAACTTGGATGACGTACCCTCCAAAACTGCTTCTGAGCTGGAAGCTCAAAGAATGAGAGAGAAGCTACAGCTTTTAGAAAGGTCAATCACTGCCCTCAAGACCCATAAGGAAGTGGTGGACATGGACTCCTTGTCTTTGTTCCCTGAAGCCAGATTACCAACTAAGTTCAAAATGCCAACATGGACAAGTTTGATGGAACCACTTGTCCTAAAACTCACCTGAAGATGTATGTGGGTGCCCTTAACCCATTTGGATTGAGCAGTGAGCTCCTTGCTCAGTTGTTCCAACAATCTCTCACCGGTGCTGCATTGAGATGGTTTGTCAGCTTAGATCGGTCTAAGATGAAGACCTGGGAGGATATCTGTAATGCATTTAATTCCCAGTATCACTACAACATGGAGGTGGATGTTACCCGAAGAGAATTAGAGACTACTAAGCAGAAAAACAATGAACCTTTTCCTCGTTCCTTACGAGGTGGAGGGCCAAGGCCGCCCAAATGATTAACCGGCCTTCAGAACAAGAACAGGTAGACATAATAATAAAGAATCTACAGCCTGTCTACCAACAGCGGTTACAAACCCAGTACTTGCCAACGTTTCAGTCACTCATTGCTACTGCTACAAAAGTAGAAGACCTGATCCAAATGGGGCAATTGAAAGACGACGCAGGAACCTCTAAATACAAGAAGCCCAGCCAAGCTGGCAAAGTCCACGAAGTGGCAAGCATTACCCCCACTAACCCGTTACGTGTAGGGAACATGAGAAATGGCAGCCAGTCAAGAGAACATACACTGATCTCGGGATGCCAATCCTTTTGGTTTTCCGGGAAGCTGTCAAAGCAAATTACATCAAGCCTTTGGAAGCAAGGCCCCCACCAAATCCTTTACCAAGGAATTACAAAACAGATGAATACTGTGAATACCATCAGGGGTACGGGCATAAGACTGAAGCGTGTTGGACGCTTAGGAACCGTATACAAGATCTGGTGGACAATGGCTCAATCATCCCGAGAAGTAAACCAAACATTAGTACTAACCCCTTACCAAATCATGGGGTAAATGCTATTATAGATGACCAAAAACTGATCGATCCTTTCGAACTGTTCCTAGAGATGAATAACATATGTGTCCTGGATTTGAATGACCTAAGTGAAGAGGTCGATGCTATTACCAGGAGCGGGAGACAGTATGAGCCACTGGTTTTGGATAAAATCCACAACAAGCCCTACCAGAGGGCAGAGGAGCCAAAAGAGGACCCGGTACTCTTACAATTGAAAAAGACACAAGCTAGGGTATCAATCTGGGAACTGTTGGCAGCATCCTTTCCTCATCGCCAAGCTCTTTGCAAGGCTTTGAGCCAATTACAAACGTCAGTGGAGGTTAGCCCTGAAGTACTAGTCTCCACCCTCACCCAGTCATCCAAAGTACAAAGCATCGGGTTTTCTGATGAGGACCTGCCTAAAGAGGGAGGCAGTCATAATAATGCCCTGTATGTCACGGTTCAGACCAGAGACAAAACGGTGCCCATGGTTCTCATTGACAATGGGTCAGCTTTGAATGTCTGTCCACTAAGGGTAGCCAGCTGCTTAGGGTTGGAGGAAACAGACTTCACTCCATCAGATCAAATAGTGAAAGCATACGACAGTACCCGGAGGGAAGTATTGGGGGTTGCCACACTGAAATTAACAGTTGGGCCAACTGTGATGGAAGTTCCGTTTCAGGTAATTGATGTACCAACCAGCTTTAATCTGCTTCTAGGTAGGACCATGGATACACCACACCAAGGCAATACCCTCGTCCTTGCACCAAAAGGTCAAGTTTCCCTATGAAGACAAAGTTATCACCGTCTAAGGGGATGACTACAATCAGCTGAAAAAGCCAAAGGGTCAGCCTCTCTTTGAAGTCAGTCCTGAAACTGCCAACCTGCCTCTCTCAGGATTTCAGTATGACACCGTGCAATGCATAGAGGGGAAGCCTGCCAATTCTCGAATTCTCTTTGATTTCGGGACAGTACAGATAAACTGCATAGTGCCTCTGATGCTGAAAATGTCCTACCTGCCAGGAATGATTATGGCAAGGTCAGGAAAAACATACCCCGCACTGCAGGCCTGGGAGTGTCCGGTAAATGAAGGAACTTATGGGCTGGGTTATGAGCCTACCGAGGAAGACCACGCTGAAAGGATAAGGCGAAGGAAGAAGGGAGGCATACAAATGCGGCCATATCATCTGACTTTGAATGGCTATTTCTGTAAACCGGGAGAAACAATTCCTTATTGTGGCTTCCCGGAGCCATTCCCCTGCCCGACTGCTAAGAAGATGCTGCCTGGGTTAGAAGTGTTCGCCGATGTCTGGGGCAACGGGCCCGAAACCATCACTAAACCGGAAATCGAAGACTTCATGCAGCCTAGTCTCTTTGATGAGGTTGCAGTCATCACAGGAAATGATGGGAATCAAGACCTGCTCAACCTGATCAAGCCAAGCGAAGGACCTCTTGACAATTGGTACGTCAAGGAGGAGTGCACTGCTGACAAACCCCCTCCCGAGTCAAACCTAGTACCTCATTCTGTAAACAAGTTTTGTATTGAGTCCGAATCTGAAACCGAGTCAGAGTCTAGTTCTGAGTCGGATCTAGAAGATCCAGATTTCAAATTTGATGTAACTTTTGAAGACGATTCTGTCATAATTAATAAAGGCTTGCAAATTCTTGATTACCCTGTGTGTCCATCTTTCCAAGCATTTCCAAGCAAAAACAATCAAATAAATGAAATAAAAAATGAAAAGGAAAAAATAATAATTGGCAAAGAAGAAAACGAACATACATACATTGCATCTGATTGCATGAACAGGGAACAGGTCAGTGAATGTTTGAAGAAATTTGCTGATTGCTTCATGTGGAAAGCAAGTGACATCACCGGAATTGACCCAGCAATAGTGGTGCACAAGATTCCAGTATATCCAGAGGCTAAGCCAGTAAAACAGAAGCTAAGGAGGCTGAAAACAGAATGGTCCTTGAAAATCAAGGAGGAAGTTGCCAAGCAGCTAGAGAATAAGTTCATAGAACCCATCGCCTACCCAACATGGTTAGCAAACATTGTGCCGGTGCCGAAGAAGGATGGAAAAGTGCGAATGTGTGTGGACTACCGGGATTTGAATAAAGCATGTCCGAAGGACGATTTCCCTCTGCCGCACATCGACTTGTTAGTGGACCGAATAGCTGGACACGAGATGGTCTCTTTGACCGATCTTGCTGTCGGGTACAACCAGATAATGATGCATTTGCCAGACAAAGAAAAGACGGCATTCATCACAGAATGGGGAACCTACTGCTACAGGGTCATGCCTTTCGGGCTCAAAAATGCCGGGGCAACCTATCAAAGAATGGCAACGACCATCTTTCACGACATGATTCATAAGGAGGTGGAAGTGTATGTGGATGATATGGTGGTTAAGTCAAAAACAACCGAAGAACATACAACCGCACTCGAGAAGTTCTTCCTTAGACTTCGAAAGTATAATTTGAAGCTCAACCCGCAAAATGTCTATTTGGAGCCACATCCGGAGTATTTCTGGGGCATATGATTAGTCGGAAGGGCATAGAGATTGACCCTTCGAAGGCCAAAGCTATTCTGGAAATGCCAGCACCAAAAACCGAAAAAGAAGTCCGAGGTTTCTTGGGAAGGCTACAGTACATCAGTCGTTTCATCAATCAGTTGGCCGATACCTGTGGCCCAATTTTCAAGCTACTTAGGAAAGGGGTGGCAGTCAAATGGAATGAGAATTGTCAGGCAGCTTTCGACCAAGTCAAGCAATACCTGTTATCCCCACCAGTTTTACAACCACCAAGGCTAGGAAAGCCTTTGCTATTGTACCTATCAGTGACAGAAGAAGCTATGGGCGCAATGTTAGCTCAGCAAGCAGATGATACAAGGGTAGAAAATGCCGTGTATTACCTCAGCAAGAGGATGCTAGAATACGAATTGAAATATAATAAAATAGAGAAGCTGTGTTTGGCTCTGGTCTGGGCATGTACAAAGCTGCAGCATTACCTCTCATCTTACACTACGCACGTTATTTCTGAATCAAACCCCTTGAAATTCCTTATGGAGAGGCCGGTTCTAGACTGTAAGATGGCTAAGTGGGTGTCAGTGCTCGCAGCCTATGACTTGAAATTTGTACAAAGAAAGGCAGTGAAGGGCGGAGCCTTAGCTGATCAATTAGCGGAATTACCGGTCGAAGACCAAATGCCGGAGGTGGAATTTCCCGATGAGGACTTGTTAAGCTTGGAAAGTGAAGCCTGGGAGATGTACTTCGATGGAGCTTCGAACTATCATGGAAATGGGGTTGGAGTTGTATTCAAAACTCCTTATGGAGAATACATCCCAATTGCAGTTAAACTAGATTTCGCTTGCACCAACAACGAAGCCGAATATGAAGCTTGCATCAAGGGGTTAGAAGCGGCCCTTGAAAAGGAAATAAAATTCCTCAGGGTTTTCGGAGATTCCAACCTAATAGTCTCCCAAGCCCTAAGGAAATGGAAGATTAAAGAAGAACGTTTGGTTCCTTACCTACAACGTTTGGACGAATTGGCTCAGCAGTTTGAGGAGTTATCGTTCCACTACCTGCCGCGAGCCAAGAATCAATTTGCCGATGCCCTAGCTACTTTGGCCTCCATGGTTAATGTAGAGGGAGACCAAGTCATTCGACCTCTGACAGTCCGGCTGCAGAAACAGCCAGCACACGTTATGAATTTGGTGGATGACAAGCCTTGGTACTGGGATATACAGAATTATCTTCAGGGTGAAGCCTATCCGGAGGGATCCACTAAAACTGATCAACGGACATTAAGACAGTTAGCGTCTGGATATTTCTTTACTGAGGGAATTCTGTATAAAAAAAGTTGGAATGGCATGCACCTAAGGTGCGTTGATGAGGGAGAAGCTCAAGCCATCATGGATTCCTTACATAATGGGGAGTCCGGTCCACACATGCACGGGATAGCCTTGGCTCGAAAAATTATGAACCTGGGTTATTACTGGTCGACAATGAATGCAGATTGCGTGAGGCACACGCAGAAGTGCCATGAGTGTCAGATTTTTGCTAAGCTGCAAAGACAGCCTCCGGTCAATTTGAATCCCATCGCTTCACCATGGCCTTTCGCAGCTTGGGGCATAGACGTGATCGGAAAGATCCATCCAAAGGCTTCCAATGGCCATCAATTCATCCTGGTTGCTGTTGATTATTTCACTAAGTGGATTGAGGCAGCCTCATATTCAGTCTTGAACGCCAAGAAAGTAGCACAATTCGTTCGTACCAACATCCTTTGTCGGTATGGAACACCATTCGAGATCATCACTGATAACGGACCTCACTTTCAAAGTGAATTTGTGGAGCTACTGAAGCAAAAGAGGATTCAGCACCACAAGTCTTCGCCCTATCGGCCACAAACAAATGGGGCTGTGGAGGCTGCAAATAAGGCTATAAAAGTCATTTTACAGAAAACAGTTCAAAAGCATAGAGCTTGGCATGAACAGTTACCAAATGCCTTATGGGGATATAGGACTTCAATCAGAACGCCTACTGGGGCAACTCCGTATTCCTTAGTATATGGCATGGAAGCCGTGTTACCTATTGAGCTGGAAGTTCAGTCAGCGAGGATCATCCGGGAAAGCCAGATCCGCGAAGCAGAGTGGGTTGAGAATTATCATTTGCAACTCTTGGGCATGGATGAAAAGCGACTACGAGCAATCCACCAAACTCAAGTGTATCAAAGAAGAATGGCCCGGCATTTCAATAAAAAGGTCAAAGACCGAAAACTGGAAGAGGGTTGTTTGGTCCTAAAGGAAATTAGACAGTCAATCATAGACCCACGTGGGAAGTTTCGTCCTCATTGGGCTGGACCCTATGTGTTGAAGAAGATACTACCTGGCGGAGCCGTCATCTTGACTGATTTGGATGGTTTGGAATTCACAAATCCGTGTAATTTAGATCAGTTGAAAAGGTATTTTGTGTAATTGTAATCATTTGCATAATGTAAAAGGAACTACATTAGACCTGATTCTCTTTGGAAAAAAAAGAAATTATATATCGGAGATATGTAGGCAGCCTTCATTAGGCGCGGTCTAAACATTAATAAAAAAGTCATTTCATAATTCTTTCTTCTTTGCCAATAACAAAAACAAAAAAAAAAGGAAAAAAAAGAGAGAGAAAGAAAAACCCGCTAAGCTGAAAACCCGAAAAGGGCAACTTAGGCAAAAATGGGTGGCTCGCTAAGTTGAAAACCCGAAAGGGCGGCTTAGGCAAAAATTAGAGCTTTAAATAAATAAATAAAGTTGGAAAATGCTTGGAAAGCTTGAAAGACAAATGACATTCATAATTCAAGCAAGCAGTTCAAATTCAGCAGAAAGCAAAAGAGTCCAAACCAAAGTCTCAAGTAAAAAGCCAAAAAAAAGGCAAAGCATACATCCAGAAAAAAAAACCCAAAGTCCAAGTCCCAACAAAAAAAAAGGGGGGCAAGAAAAAATCATAAGTCTATAGAAGTCTAGGTATCCCGCCGCCTCCGTGGAGCGGCATCCTCTGAGTCTTCTACCGAATCAGCCTTGCCTGTCCGAGGAGCCAGCACAATCTCCTCACCTGTCCCAAGTTCCTCTTCAACATCAGCCTGAACCCAACCTTCGAGAACACTCAGCAGTGTAGTCCTCCTTGTTTTTTCAATCGGCCAGACAGCGGTAATGAACCAGGCCCGGTACTCGAGAGAAGTCTGAACGCTGGTAGGATCAGGTAAAGGTCTAACCATACGGTGATCTCTAACCCAAGCTTTAAGAACAGCTCGGGTAACACCAGCAGTAATCGCAGAATCAGCTGAAATGTCATCCATAATAGGGACAGTCTGATCTATCCCCATCTGCCTCAGAGCGCGCGAAGCGCAGTACCAAGTACAATGTGTGAGGCCTAGGAGGTAAACCCGAGAATGGCGGAAGCTGACCTGAATGAAGCGGCTGATGTTGTACCAAGGGATGAACCACAGTATCTCATTTGGACCTAATTCAACCAACCACGAAGTCCATGTGTCAATAGAAGGATGCGAGATCAAGATTTTTCGCATGCGATATTGGGAAGAATTGTAAGGAAGGGAGGTAGGAGCAGCCACTGCTTGAAGGTGATCCTTCAACCAAACCTGAATAATGGATCTTTTCCGTTATAACAAAAAAAGAAGAAGAAGAATGAGGTAGGATAATAGAAAAATACCTGGAGAATGATGGGGGAAACAGTCCAATCATCGAACCCTAAAGCGGCTCTGTCGAGACTTCTAATGGTCTCAGCCAGCACAACACTGCCAATGCAACCCATATCCTCCATTTGCCAAACCATAGGGCAAAGCCGCAAGTCTCCAAAACCCGGGTCCCGGTTGAATAAGAAACCAGCCAATAAGCAAAAAACCAGGGCCCGCATCCTCAGCCTCATCCGGTCAGGGTCGTCCAAGCAACTCTCTGAAAATTCATCAATCAGGGGCAGCAGAATCGCCTTCTGATCATCCACAATCATAGCCCTAGCCTGAGGCCGGCTAAACCGAAACAAGTTCTCAAATGACTTAACATACCCAACTTTCACCTCGTGTCTAACCAAGGGAGCATTGGGATCACACCCTATAATCGCACAAAATTCCTCAAAGAGAGGACACATTTCCTCCATCATAGCCCCAAACCGAAAAACATGAGCCTCAGGATCCCAGAATCTAATACAAGCTCGCAAAAAGTCCCAGTCAACTACTACGCCCCTAAGAGTGATAACAGGAGAAATTCCGTACCTCCCCAAATTGATCTTTTCAACTTTGGAGAGACTCCTGGTCCAGCTATGCATACTATGGTTGTAAAAGGGATTCATGTTTGTTTATTTTTATTTATCCTGTTTTTATTAAAATAAAATAAAAATAAATGATAAATAAAATAAATAGAAATAAGGAAAAAAGAGGGGAGAGAGAAAACTGACCTAAATAGCTGGTTAGGCACAGTGTTCGAGAGTCAGAACGAAAAAAAAGGGGTTGAAAGCAGCTTTTTTATAGAGAAAGTCGCGCCTAAGGGCGGCTGCCTGCTCCCAGCGTGGGTGGACATGCCCGCCCAGCGTGGGTGGACATGCCCGCCCAGATAGGGCGGACATGCCCGCCCATCTTGGGCGGACATGCCCGCCCAGAGTGGGCGGACATGCCCGCCCAGTTAGGGCGGACATGCCCGCCCAGAGTGGGCGGACATGCCCGCCCGGCTTGGGCGGACATGCCCGCCCAGACAGGGCGGACATGCCCGCCCAGAGTGGGCAGACATGCCCGCCCAGCTTGGGCGGACATGCCCGCCCAGAGTGGGCGGACATGCCCGCCCAAACCGGGGCAGTCATGCCCGCCCAGCCCAGGCAGGCATGACACGGAAATTTAAAAAAAAAAAAAAAAAAAAAAAAAAAAAGGCAAAGTGTGCACTTTTTTTTTTTTTTCTTTTCTGCTCATACATAATGCATGCATACTGTCGGTATTAATCAAATGCAGGTACAAATAAGTTGAGTATAGAAATACAGGCCAAGATTCAGTACAAGAAAATGAAAAGGGAGAGAAAGTAAAGGAAAGCGAAGAAATCTAGCGGCTATCAGCGGCGAGACCTCCTCCTCCTCTGGTCATCAAAAGCCTGCAGTGTCCAAGCTGAAGTTAGCTCCTCCTGCATTCCAAGGATTAGCTCCATCATCTGACGGATCAAACCATCAGGAACCTGGAAATCACACAAAAATACAAAGTCAATATATAAATCTCTTATGAATCCTTTTTATGAGAGATTTACCAGTCATTACTTCACTAATGTCATCAGGAGGAAGAGCCAGGCGATTCACACGGTCCAGGGATACCTCCCTAAGAAATGAAGTACCCTCAGGAGTATAATAGGAAATGTTGTATGGAAGGTGCAAATTGGCCAAGCCCGGATGGACAGGCCTAGTAGCCTCTGAAATAGCCTGGGGAATCCTGAAGGCACCAACTGAATGGCTAGGGCCAACTCGAGACGGACCTTCCACCGGAGTAGAAGAAGAAGGCTGGGTCACAGGCCTCCTCCTTGGAGTCCTGGCCGAAGAACCTGAAGCCCGAGAGGAACGGGTGCCAAGCGGCTGGGAAGGAGTCGGCCTCGGGAGACTGTCAAACCTGGAGCCGATGGGCCGCATCAGAAACACCTGGCAGAATTCGTCATAATCTCCACCCTGGATCAAATCCATGTGCGGGATACCCTCAGTATGGACATCTGTAAGAATCATCTGTTTGCCCGCTCGCATGTCCTCAGGGGGAGGAAGAGGAACAGAGCGGCAGCCCCTAACCTGGAAGTCCACTCGCTCACCCAGGTAGTAACGTCTCAGAACAGGATGTGATAACACAAACCGCCGCCGAGACAGAGCTTCTGATCGCCTGAAACGAGGCTCCACCTCAATCCAGTGTTGGAGTCGGGTGCCCATCGCCCCTACTTCAACCTATGTAAGAAAAGCAAATGTGTTAATAAATCTTTTTTATTTTTCACATAACCAAGAGAAAAGCATGAATGCACTCGCCTGCCCTATGGTACAAGTATCGAAGAAGCACCGCAGATCCCCTAAGGGCTTCCGGCGTAGAACAGGCTGTTGATTAGCTCGGTACCATCTCCAAGCTAAAGGTACCAACCCTAGCCCAAGATCAGTATGGGCTAGCTCAGGGCGGGTATAAGGAAAATACTCAAAGGCCCAAGCCTGCACAAGGAAGGAGAGGATTAATAATGAAAAGCAACAAAAAAGAGAGAAAAAGAAGAAAAGAGAGAGGGCATAGAATGAAAATATATTCTTTACATTACCTCCCAGAAATAGTAGGTCCCACTGAGCCTGCAGTGACCTCGACTCAGATCGCACATATCATCGTACATGCGACTCAGAATAGCACCGGCCCAGTCATACTCAGTGAGGTGGGCCAAGTCCTCCAAACTCCTCAGTATAGAGGGATTAAACCCCTCTTTTCTGTTAGACCAGAAAGATGAAGCAAACAACAGCAACAGAGTGAATCTGGCTACCTGGGTAGCCGTTAGCTCTCCCTGCCTATGTCGGGCATAAATGCCAGGGGCCTGGGAGGATAACCAGCGCCTCGAAACACTCAGATCGGGGGAGGAATGGTTGGGTCTAACAATCCGGGGAAGGTCAATCCCTATTAGCTCCGTCATTCGGTCAGGGGTAACCGTAGTCCTCCAATCGTCATACAGCTCGATCGGCCGAGTACCAAAAGGAATCCCAGAAATCAATGAAAAGTCAGTTGGGGTCATCGTCATCTCGCCCCAAGAGAAGTGGAAAGTGTTGGTGGTATCCCACCACCTCTCAGCCAACGCACCCAGTAAGCTCCTGTAGTTCTGCCTACCCAGCTCGAGGTTTCTTAAGAAGTCCAAGTGAGAGGGGCCAATGATGGCTCCGACCGGGTTATTATGATCAAGTATGTCAAATGGGATCTCAGCAATAGAGGACTCACCCACGTCCAGCCTAATGTATGCATCCTAGAAGTGAAACAGTTTAAGGTTATCCTTTGGTTCCTAACTAAAAGATATCCTAATTCTTCCCCAGCAAGCATACTAATAAAAGTGGTAAGATTCAATCAGAATTTGGCCTAAGGCCCAAAAAGTCACGATTTGGCCTAAGGCCCGAAAATCATAATTTGGCCTAAGGCCCAAAAAATTCACACTTGGCCTAAGGCCCAAAAGTACAGAAGCGAAGGGAGCTTACCTGTGCAAAGATGCCGGTCATGGAAGCGTGAGTGTCAGCGTCCGCCGCAAGATTGACATCGTCCACAGGGATTCCTAGAGACTCTAGCAAGTCCTCGTCGCTGCTATAGTTTGGGGAAGCCATGATGAGGAAGTTGAGAGAATTTGAAAGAACGCTTTTGATTTGGAGAGTGAAAAGTGAATGAAATAATGAGTTTTTGAGCTATTTATAAGCAAATAGCCAAAAGGCGGGTCCTTTTGACGCGTCTAATTTTCGCCTACAAAATTTAGTTTTCAGACAACCACCAACACCCGTAAAACATCTTTTACGGTTGCCGGTGGGGGGCAACTGTGAACACCTAAATTTTGAGGCTCAAAGAACCAATTCTTTCGGACTGTAAACAGTCCGGTTGGACCGGAGGTCATTAAGAAAGTTCACCGGAAGTGTGCCAATATGGTACTTGAAATGTCCAAAAAATTACGAGGATCACGGAACTGGTCTTGGAATATTTTTTGGAAGTCCGGAACTCCCGGAAAAGCCTCCGGAGCGAAAAAAAGACACGCCCGCCCAGGCCGGCCGGACATGCCCGCCCAGAGTGGGCGGACATGCCCGCCCCGGCCGGGCGGACATGCCCGCCCAGGCCGGGCGGACATGCCCGCCCAGAGCGGGCGGACATGACCGCCCAGGCCGGGCGGACATGCCCGCCCAGATCGGGCGGACATGACCGCCCAGGCCGGGCGGACATGCCCGCCCAGAGCGGGCGGACATGACCGCCCAGGCCGGGCGGACATGCCCGCCCAGAGCGGGCGGACATGACCGCCCAGGCCGGGCGGACATGCCCGCCCAGAGTGGGCGGACATGACCGCCCAGGAAGGGCGGACATGCCCGCCCTCGAGGGCGGGCAGACGCGCCCAGGGGCACGTTTTTTTTCTATAAAAAGAGGCCCTGGGGGCTCCATTGAGACACACAGTCTGTGTTGACGGACCTCTCTTCTCCCTTTGCGCTCTTTGCGATTCTTTTATCGCTTTCTGCATTTTTATTTTATTTTAGTTAGCTTTCATTTGCTTTCTTGCTCTATTAGGTGGTCATTAAATTTCCAATTTAATTAATATTTCCCTTAACGAGGAGCTTAACCTGGAGTTAAGAAGTGGCCGTCGACTAAATCAGGTACACAAACTAAACTTTGTCTATCTAACTTTAGCATTACATGCATGCTTCTCTTCTACTCCTCCTAATTCTATAACTGCATAAATGCATTCATATCATCCACTAGGCAAACAAATTGCCTCAATTAAATAAAATTAAGCTTAGATGCCCGGTTAATTAATAATCATGGTTTTAAAAGCTTAAATCCGACAATATTGGCTATAGAAGCCTAGTTAATCAATAACTATGGTGAAATTGCCTTTATTTCGAACAGTTCTTGGCCTAAGTCCAGTTAATCAATGATTGTGACTAAAAGGTCCTACTCAAACACGTTTTTTTTTATGGCAATAAATTGCCTATATTTCAATTTAATTGATCACTTTAAAGCCCATAAATTGCTTATAAGTGAAAAGTTAATCTTGCATAGCGACAAATCGCATAAATCAAAGAAATTTGGCTAGAAGCCTTTAATTAATCGCTTTAGACAAATAAATTGTCTATAAGTGAAAATTAACTATTTTTATAGCGACAAATCGCTTAAATTAAATTCTTTTGGCTAAAAGCCTTAAATCAACCTTTGGCAACAATTGCCTAAATCCATTCATTTTGGCTAAAAGCCTTAATTCAACTTTTGGCAACAATTGCCTAAATCAATTCATTTTGGCTAAAAAGCCTTAAACCATTCAATTTTGGCGACAATCGCCTAAGCAATCAATTTTTTGGCAATAATAAGCCCAATTAATCTTTGGCAAACAAATAAGCCCAACTTACCTTTTGGCAAGAATAAGCCCAAATCCTTTCTTTTGGCAAAAAGCCTCAAATCAACATTTTTGGCACCAAGTGTCTGAAACAAATCAAATTCTGTGGCAAAATGCCTAAACAAAAATGCACAAAGCATACACACACTCATGCATAAAGCATCCCATCAAAAGCCCTCTAGAAGAAGCCTATCGAACTACGTTGACTTTGATCTTCCATTCAAAACGGAAGTACGTAGGCACGTTCGGGATCTAACCCCGGGCGGCAAGTCGAATCACATAAACATCTTTTTCATTGGTCTAAATTATTTCATCTCCCTTGCAAAAACATTCATTCTTAGGTTAGTTTCATCAGCATGACATAGTCTCGGGATCCACCTCGGGTTCGAAGACCATGCCTTAGACATTGGGCTAATTAATCTAGTAACTAGGTTAATTAAAATTGGAGTCACTTAGGGTTTTTCCTAGTTTACCCTAAAATAATTAAACAAGGTGGCGACTCATACATTCACGTGCATTTCTTCCCTTAGTCACATGCAGTCATATGCATTTGCATTAGTGATATTTTCGGGGAGGGGTTCACAATAATTGAGATTCATGCTTCCGATTATGGCCAGTCTAATTCTCCACCAAGGACAGGTCCACCGAATAGTAGGGTTACCACCAAAATCGAAGCGTCTCCGAGACCGAGATTGAAAAACGGCAGGTCCATAAGTTGGAATCAAGCGAGCTGGAACTGGAGGAATCAGGCTTAATTTGTCTAGAGCCCAGGCTTGCAATAGCAATGGACAACCGCGATGATGAACATTGAAGTCAGTAATGTGAAGGGCACTATCCTTGACCCAACACATTGTTTCTCCCATGATCATCATGAAGACGGTACGATGGTACAATTGCATGTCACGAACAACGGTCAAAAGTCAGAAATCTCCAATTCTGGGTTGACGATTCTTCATGGCATACACATTCAACAGCAAAAAGCAGCAAGCTCGGATCCAAGGTAGATCTAGATCAGTGGACAAAACTCTGTTCAAGAAAGGTTCCAAAGGAAGACCTTGATCCACGTTTATGCCATCAGGAAGGTAAACCAGACACAAGGCCGCGATCTCAGCTAGATCATACCTAGGGCCTGAGGGCAAGGCCGGAGTTTCGTCTTGTTCAGGATGATGATCCATCATGGCGCACATTTCCTCGTAGGTCGGAGTTACTTCAGAGTCTTCAAACCGGAAAACCATGGTATCAGGATTAAAATGAGTAATGAGCCAAGATAGGAAACCATAGTCAGGTTTTAAGTCTTTGAAATATTTCAACCAAACAAGTTGATCCATAGGAGGAACTTGCCATAGATCGTCAGGAATGGATTGGACGAAAGATGAGACTTGGCTTCTGAAGGCCATGGAAGAAAGTCACTTAAGAAACTGATATGCTTTGGACACTGGATGGGAAGGAGGTGCGAAGTGAAATTTCCATTTATAGAAGAATGAAGGGACCGATGAACGAAATAACGTCGCCATCCGAAATAATAACCACCGTCGAAGTAGTTGGAAGGACAATCATGTATAGTCTACTTGGGTCGGTGAGCATTTAAACCTGCATTGATCAATAAGAAGGACGGCCTGTACAATAAGGAAGTTGAGTCTTTATGATCGCATTAATCGAGAAAGGATGGTTGAGCCATTACGTCCGCATTCACTGAGTGGACCGCCCTATCAGGTAAGTACTACGGTACGCTTTTTGTTTGGAAATTGATTTTTGGTCATATTCCATGTTAAGTTCATTATTTTATTCCTTATTCATTTCATTTCATTTCATTTTTTCATTTACAATAAATCGATCCACTGACTGCTAATAAGATGAACCATTTTTTTTTATGGACAAATGGGACATCGCTATTTTGTGTTTGGTGTTGTGTTCGTGTTTTGTTTTTGCAGGAATAAGACTTCACAGTTATAAAACATAAACACATATGATAAAGTGATAAAAGCCAAGTGTTGTAAAAATATAAATAATACCATAAAGTGTGGATATAACTTTACAACCATCAAAAAAGAGAGAAAAAAAAAAGAAATAAAATAAAATATATAATAAATAATAAAATAATATTACTAAATGTTTAAAACGTTCAAAAGTGTCAAAAATGGAGGAGACGTGCAGCAGGACTACCGCCGCCTACGGCTAGGACCAGCAACAGCCGGAGGGGGTGGTGATGGTGGCACGCTGTCGGAAGAAGAGCCATCCTCATCCTCATCAGAAGAGTCGAGCGGGATGCCCTCAACCTCTAGCCTCGTCCGAAGCCGCTCCACCTCTGCGGGCTCACGGCACTGGACTGATGGGACTGATGCCTCCGCAGTCTCTCATTCTCCAACTCCTGTAAAAGCAACGATGTGTAAAATGGTTTACGAAAAAATGGGAGGCAAAAAGGTAAAGGTGTGTAAAATTCATACCAGCTCATGCCGCTCGGAGTAAAGCCGGCCGATGTAGGATCGGGCAAACCCGAATCGCTAGCAGATCTCCTGGTACCTCTGGGCCGGCACCTGCGAACAAGGAACATCCATTAAAAGATTACTCAGGTACAATACTCTTAACTTTGTAAATTCAGTTTATAACTTACATGTGTAGTGTGCTCAGGGTCCAGCTGTACCGGAGGAGGAGTCTGCCGAAGATCAGCAGGAATAACGATGCCAGATCCCAAGCCAAGGCCAGGATCCAACACCACCTCCATGCCCGGCGGGAACGGGACATCGCTCAGTACTACACCGGCCGGTCCAGCCGGAGTCGCCGTGCCACCAGCCTCAGCCGCTGCCTCAGCCCGGTAGTGAGCTGCAGTCTTGTGCGTCTTTCGCTCCTGCATTTAGTTACGAAGAAACTAATAGCATCAGTGATTTGAAACAAAAAAGAGAGTAATAACAGTAAACAAGATTGAAGGTCAGATGAGTTACCTGGATGTACTCAAGAATCTCGGGAAGTCGAGCCTGCATCCGAGTGGCAAAGTAAGACGGAAAGTCACCGGCGGACAGGAAATCGTTCGCCGAGGAGCCTCTATACTCTACCTCCAGGTCCTCCCGAGTCAAGCCCTCCAGCAAACACATATGCCGAGGAGGGGCATGAGGCACCCTCCGCTGTGCTGGAGCGATCGGAGTGTCGAAAACTCTCTCTCCTAGGAAGTACCGATCGGCCCAGTATCCCCTCATCAGTAGTCTCGATCGGGTATGCAATTCAGCTATCTCCCGGCCCGAATAGGTCCTCCAGGCCTCGTAGTCCCATGGCTCCAAGGATAGCTACAAAAAATATATGATAAGGAATCAACGTTAGTTATGTGTCAAAAAAAAAAAAAAAAAAGAGACAAGCAAAAGATTCAGAGGTTCTTTCTGTACTCACATCAGACAGCTCCCGGTCATTAAGGAAGCTCCGCCAGTACTCGGGATCCTCGCCACTGGCGTAAGTATGATGACAATGGGCCAGATAGCGGGGAATCCTCCTGGACTCAACGGGACAATCACCGCTCGGACCGCCCGGATAGATGCAGTACTCGTAGGACCACACCTGTAACAGAGACAGAAAAATAACATCAGTTAGTTGAACAGTTGAGAATGGCGGATGAAAGAAGAAAAGAAAAAAGTTAAGAGTGAAAGTGTGTTACCTCCAAAGGCCGGATGAACAGCCAGTTCGACTCACCGCTACCACGGGTCTAGACGTCCAGACTGTGATAAAGATGAGCCAAACCAAGTGTGGCCCAGTCGAAGGACCCGACCTGGCTCAGATCCCGAAGACATGCCAGCACCGCAGGGTCTCCCTTATTCTGGGAGGTGCATAGTAGCTGGGAGGAAATGATATAGAACAAGAAGGACCGAGCAGCCTGGTCCCTCTTCTCCCGAGTGTACGCGGGAGCAGCAGGTCGGACATCCTCCGGCAACTCCCTCCAAGCCTCCAACCGGGTCCTGATCCTCTTGGCCCAGAACCGAAAGACCGTCTCGTAAGACATGCACCCCTATACGGTGTACCGGGTCTGTGTGGTAACACCGAGCAAGGAACAGACTAACTGGGCCCCGAGAGCGGCCGTCTGATACCGAGCATCCAGTGGGGGGGCCGGACCAGTGAAGCGCAAGCCAGTAATCACCGCATAATCCACGGGTGTGAGGGTCATCTCTCCAAACCCGAACAGGAAAGTGTGCGTGCAGTCATTCCACCGCTCCATCAATGCATATAGCATAGCGGGCGGGAAACGAGGCTGCGTGCGGCACAATCCGGCGGCGTAATCTCCGAATCCTGCAGTGACGACCCGAGCTCACATAGGAGGGTCCAATAAGTCCCAGAAAGCGGAAGCATCAGTGGCCGAACCACCCGCGCAGGCCTTGCCCAGATTAACCTGTAAGAAAGTTCCAATTTCGAATGAATATAAGACTAATAATTGTTCATTTTCTTCTATGGCAGGAAAAATAAAAATCCGAGCTTTGGTTTGAACCATAGCTGCGTCACGCAACTCCAAAGTCGCGTCACGTGTCTACAGAGTCACGCCACGCAGCTTTACACCAGTTGCGCATTCAGAAGCACAGCTGCGTAGCGCACTTCAGTACTCGCGCCACGCCACCCCACAGCTGCGCCACACAACTGTTCAAAATATGTGGCTCCAAGGACAGATGCGTCACGCAACCACGAGGCCGCGCCACGCATCTTGCTAGCCGCTTCACGCAACTGTTCAAGGCCCTCATTCATTGACGAACAGTCGCGTGATGCAACTGTTCTTCCTAAGAATAGCTGCGTGACGCAGCTGTTGAAGGTACGCAGTGTTTCAATTTTGACCTAATTTCACTACGTTTATGTTGTTTTCATGCAATTTTCAGGGCAAAATCAAATCGCCTACGAGTACTAACAAGAAAGTATCATCAAATCAAGGCCTAACACAGTTAAAAGGGGTCAATTCTAAGGTTCAAGGCAAGCTAGGGTTTATGGTGCCTCGAACAGTCGCGTCACGCAACTGTCCACACAAGAACAGCTGCGTCACACAACTGTTCATGGAAGAACAGCCGCGCCACGCAACTCCTACCTGCGTGACGCGACTGTCGACGCAGGCACAAACACAAAAAAGCAATTTATCTACTACAGCTACAGATCAAAAGCAGTAAAAACAACAAAATTAAGGAAATTTTTACTTACCTCGGATCGAAAGCCGCGCATCCGACTCGTCTCGTACCGGACTGGAAACTCTGTACCCGGCAACGGAAGAAGCTGCAACGGCCGCGTCCCGAGGGTCAGCGGATTTCGGCTCACCGGCATCGGCTCACCGTCGAACGTAGGGATATCGTGTAGGGCCCCGAGGGTCTCCATCTCTCGAGTGTAGGCGGAGGCAGGAATTTCAGGAAGCTGAGACATCTTTTTCAGTTGAAAGTTCAGAGAATTTTCAATCGCTTAGGGTTTGTGAATAAGTGAAAATGAATCGGTTATGAAGGAAATTACTTATAGTAAATATCTAGGCCCAAGCCCATTTCTTCAAGCAAAGGGCCCAAGCCCATTCTACCGAGCCTAAAAGGACCGATGGGCCTATCATCTTCTTTCAACGCCCAATAAGCCTGCGCGGTTCGTTCCAAAAGCCCGTAACGGTCCACTTCGGCAATTTGATATCGATGTGCGACCCGTACACTTCAGCGACTTTTGTCTACTCACCACACAGGGGGCAGGAACATCAAACGGCCAAATTACCCTCAGGTAAGTTTTCTTTCAAACCACTATATCATAAAGGTATAGTTGAAAATACAGATAACAAATTCTCTGTTAAAATTCTTGCAAATTTTTCATAAGAAATGCATGGGAACATAGGATCTTCCAATATTTTTCTAACAGAAGGCAAAGTCTGTTCGTACACAGACATTGCTCTTTTTCTTCTGGTGAACAATTTTTCACGCCAACCGGTGATGGTTTTTCGTAGCCGATAGGTCCTTCTGATTAGTGATGGTGCATTGCGAAGCTAATCAGAACGATTTCAATTTTCGATCAGTGATGATGTATTGCGAAGCTGCTCGGGATTTCTTCCCCAGTCAATGATGTTGAGTTGCGAAGTTGACCAGGGTCAAATCAACATTTCTCGAGCCGATCAAACCGAGCCTCGAGGATGCCTTTTCAAAACCGACTGGAGCCGACAAAGCCGACCAAACCGAGCTGAGGAGGTGGCCAGGTCAAAGCCTTTCGAGCCGATCAAACCGAGCTTCGAAGACTTTGTTACCAAATCAACAATTCTCGAGCCGATCAAACCGAGCTTCGAGGATGTCTCTTCAGATTCCGTGGAAACCGACGAAGCCGATCAAACCGAGCTGAGAAGGTGACCAAATCTTCAAAACCCTTCAGGCCGATCAAACTGAGCCCCGAAGGTGTCTTCCAAGCCGATTAAACCGAGCTTTGAAGTCATTCACATGTTGGATGGAAACCGATGAAGCCGATCAAACCGAGCTTAGGAAGTGACCAGATGATTGATTCAGCATCTTTCCAAGCCGACCAAACCGAGCTTCGGGAGTGATTGCCTGATAGAAGGCGCGTCAATGGACCACTTTAACATTATTCATTTATACAATTAATGATAAAATGGGGGGGAAAACTGTTGACGCGTGATTTTATGCCTCCACCTGACCCGATGATGATATGAGGACAAAGGATAAGGTTTCACAATAAACCAGAAGTGTTTGAACCAAAAATAGAATCAAACCGCCCAAAGGAGCCTGACCTGTATTAGGGCTGCGTCACGCAGCTAGTACCTGCGTGACGGCACTCTTAGCTGCGTCACGCAGCTCTAACAGGACTGACACCTCTGGCGCGCGCCAGTGCAACGGCCTGCACTGTTTGTATGGATACGCGGCAACTGTACGAAAAGTAAGTCGCATCACGCAGGTTTACGGGTGTGTCACGCAGCTTCTACCCGCGTGACGCGACTGCTCTGTTGCCCTAGCCATATAAATACAACATTTTTACAGCAAAAACGGACTTTTGCACTTTTGACACTTTCTTCTCATTTTCCTCTAAGAAATACAACTTTCTAAGTTTAGGTATCTAAAAAACGACTAAAGCTCTTTCTCAAGAACTCCACTGAGTAAACTTGAGGTAGATCAAGTCATAGATATTTAGATTTAAGATCAAAGAAAAATAATACAAAAAGATAAAAAGGAGGAAAAGAGAGGAAAACAATTTTATTTTCGTGAAAGAACTTGGTGATTGCGCTCCTGGGATTGTGAAACATTATCTCTAAATCAATATCAGCGTATGCAATCCTCAAATCTGAGGGCTAGGTAACGATTCTAACTTTTCTTTTTTTTCGTTTCTAGTATCTTATCTCTTAAAATCTCATTTTCACATTGTTTGGTTGAATTGTTATTGATAAAACGCAAGTTTGCCCATTGTTGAACTCTTTTGGGTTGGTTTTAATCACTATAAACAAAAAGAATACGTAAAAAAGGAAGGTTTGAAAGGTAGTTGCGGACCAGAGTAGCCGCGTCACGCAGCTACTACCTGCGTGCGCGACTGTTCGTGTCCAAAATCCTTTATTTTGGGTTAGACCACCTGCGTGACGCAGCTGTTCGCGTACTCAGTTTTTTTTATTTTGTTTTTATACTCTGTTTAGTGTTTCACTGTAAATAAATAATCAATATGTCTGAGTGTTTTGAATAAACTATGAACAGCTCCGTCACGTAGCTAGAAGTTCCGTCGCGTGACTGTTCTTCATAGAACAACTGCGTGACGCGACTGTTCTAGTCTACAGAATCATAACTAGAGTTCCGTCACGCGACTGTTCCTCATAGAGCAGCTGCGTGACGCAACTGTTACGAGTTCCAGAATAAGAGACAAGAGTTGCGTCACGCGCCTATTCTTCGTAGGACAGCTGCGTGACGCGACTGTCTCCCAGTTTCAATTTACTTTTGTTATTTTATTTTAACTCCATGTCATTAAGTAGATTTTAATCCTAATCCAGGAAATGATCAATCATGGGCAGATTAAGTTTTAATCAAGCAAAGTCAACTAATTATTGATGATTATGAGATTTTTAAGATTTTATTTCTTATCGTTTATTATTAATTACATTATTAAACTCGGTTTGTGGCCCGCCTTTAACCATAAGGCAAGAGCGGGTCTTTTACTCTATTTGACATGTATTATGGATGGATGATGGATGTGATGATTTATTTGTGATGAATGCAATGAATGAACCTAATTGGGACGGTTAATTAATTTTCCACATAGGAACTCGGTTCGATTTATTTGGGTTGGGTTTAAATAAATGGCTTTTCTAAATAACATAAATCGAATTAGAAATCGTAGGTTAAAAGAGGTCGGTCTTCCAGGCGTCGGCTTCCAACGGGCTGACGTACCTAACTCTCTTACCTAGAATCGTACTCGGTACGCCTGACCGGTTTTCTTTCAAATAAAAGGCCTTGAATAAAATGGGTTAAAATGGAGTCACTTTTATAAAATTAAAAAATGGAAACGGTCCCATTACCGAAAAAATGGGTGGCGACTTAAAATGTTTTATAAGACCGACTTATCGGCACCGTATATCTAAAAAGGGCTTTTGTCACCATTTTTCCAAAATAAACACACATCAAAACATTTAAAGCCTGATTTTCTCCGGGGGAAAACATGAACAGGAACAAGTTGACATAATAATCAAGAATTTACTGCTTGTCTACTAGTCACAGCTTCAAACACATTACTTGCCTACGTTTCAATCGCTCATTGCAACTGCAACTAAGGTGGAAGACTTAATCCAGTTGGGTCAACTCAAAGAAGACTCATACAAGAAGCAGAATCATGCTGGGTCCAGTGAGACAAATGAAATAGCCACTATAATCCCCACGAATCCTTTACGTGTTGGGAATTTGGGAAACAATCAGCCAAGGAGGCAATATACTGATCTCAGCATGCCAATCCTTTTGGTGTTCCGAGAAGCAGTGAAAACAAATTTACTGAAGCCCTTAGAAGCAAGGCCATTACCAAACCCCCTGCCTCAGAATTTCAAAGCCAATGAATACTGTGAGTACCATCAAGGACATGGGCATAAGACCGAAATATACTGATCTCAGCATGCCAATCCTTTTGGTGTTCCGAGAAGCAGTGAAAACAAATTTACTGAAGCCCTTAGAAGCAAGGCCATTACCAAACCCCCTGCCTCGGAATTTCAAAGCCAATGAATACTGTGAGTACCATCAAGGACATGGGCATAAGACCGAATCATGCTGGACTTTGAAAAATCGTCTACAAGACCTAGTTGACAATGGGTCTATCATCCCCAAGAGCAAGCTGAACATCAACCAATCCCTTGCCTAACCATGGGATTAAGGCAAAAAAAATTGTTGAATAAGAATCGTTCGATCCTTTCGAACTTTTCTTAGAAATGAATGAAGTTTGTGTCTGAGAAGGTTGAGATCAAACCTCCAAAAGAACAAAGGAATTGTTCAAGACCAACAACAACCTGTCTGATCGATTTAAGCATCGAGAAGAACAAAGCCACTATAGTCAATCCAATCTTAGTCCATCACAGTCCACCTAGAGTCTATCTTTTAGGGTTTAGTTTTTTTTTTCTTTTCATTTTCACTCCCATTCAAGTTTTCATTCAATTCAAATTTGTAAATCTAAGTGTCTTTTGTACACAAATTTTGTCTTATCAATAAAAAGGGATCAGTTTACGTTCCAATCATGTTTATACTCTTTCCCTATCCTTTCCTATGAAAGCAAAAAAAATCAAAAAAAAATAATAAAGAATTAAAAAAAAATGATGATAAAAAAGATAATAAAAATTGGCAAAGAAAAATGCATTCATTTGCTCTGCATCAATCAAAGTTGGGGGCGTCCTAAGAAGCACCATCAAGGGGGAAGTTTTGAAGGGTAATCATGGAAAGGATCTAGCAAAGGGTACACAAGACTTCAAACAGTACCGAGGTAAAGCCGATTGAAGGGTTTAGGGCCAGAATGGTTTCTCCGAAAACCCAGAAATGGAAGATGCTCCGACAGAGAGGTGTCTGAATTTTGAGCTTAAAAGCGACAGAATAAAGAAGTTATGTTTGGAATTGGGTTGGGTCTGCACGAAGTCGCAATGCTATCCATACACTACTCAAGTCATCTCAGAATCAAGTTGCCTCGAAATTCTTTATGGAGAGGTTGCTTCTAAGCAAGCAAAAGGAAAAACGGGACAAAAGGAACCCCTGGTCAAAAGAAAGCAAACAAGCAAAAGAAAAAAAAATGGGTCAAAAGGAATTTCTGCACAAAAGAAAGAAATCAAGGACAAAGCTACAGGAAATCAAGTTGTCAAAAACGGGTCAACTACAAGCTCTCCATTAAATTCAAGCCCATCAAGGGTAGATGACAAATCATTTCAGCCATAAGGACAAAGACCAAGCGGTTGCTCACATTTTGAAAAAGCAAGTTAAAAGAAGCAGTCATTTCCACAAATTGGATGACAACAAACACCTTGAAAATCAAGCGCCAGGCATGGCACAAGTACAAGTGTCCTTATAAACAAGGATCATTTCTCAAAATAAGGAAAAGCAAGAGTCTCCTCAAAATTCCTTATGGAGAGGAGAACCATTGAGGAAATAAGTTTAAAATTCAGAGGAAGATAAAGTTCAAGAAAAGGGATCAAATTAACCTCAAGAATTCAAACTTGGCGAAGCCACAAACTCAAAGCATAAAAGCTTCTTCAACACTCAAGCCACTCAAGTTACCACCACAATGTGGGTATTCAAAACTCTTTGTGATGAATACAGGTCATATTTTAGTCAACCAGTGGTAAAACCACTACAACAACAAAAGTCAGATTCGCCTAGGGTCATCACTATCATACGAGCTCGAGTCAATAAGTTGATTCAATATCATCAAAGTCGGGAATGAATCCCGTAAAGACATCAAGTCGGGAAGGAATCCCACAAAGACATTAAGCCGGGAAGGAATCCCGCAAAGAAATCAAGTCAGAAATGAATTCTGCATCAACATCACATCGGGAATGAATCCCGTAAAGACATCAAGTCGGGAAGAACTCCCGCAAAGACATCAAGCCGGGAAGGAATCCCGCGAAGAAATCAAGTCAGAAATGAATTATGCATCAACATCAAGTCGGGAAGGAATCTCGTAAAGACATCCAGTCGGGAAGGAATCCCGCAAAGACATCAAGCTGGGAAGAAATCCCGCGAAGAAATCAAGTCAGAAATGAATTCTGTATTAATATCAAGTCGGGAAGGAATCCCGAAGAAATCAAATCGGAAATGAATTCCACAATCAGCATTAAGTCAGAATTGAATTTTGCCCCAACAGTAAGTCGGAAATAAATTTCGCACCAAGACGGAAAGGAATTCCGCACTAACATCAAGTCGGAGATGAATTCCGCACCAGCTGAGCACGAAGTTCGCATCCCGGAAGGAACTACAAAAGACCTGATTCTCCCCATCCCCGAAGAGTTCTTGGAGATACGTAGGCAGCCGCAAAGGCGCGGTCACAAACATAAGTTTGCATCATAAATAGCATTTTCTCTTTGCCAATATAAAAAATAAAAAAAAATAAAGAAGAAAAGAAAAATAAAAGCTGGAGTTGAAAACCCGAAAGGACAGCTTTAGGCAAGAATTGAGCCCACTAGGCTGAAAACCCGAAAGGGCGGTCTAGGCAAAAGTTAGGGCAAAGAGCCTGCTAGAGTCGGAAACCCAAAAGGGCGGCTACTAGGCAAAAGTTAAGGCAAAAAAAAAAAAGTGCTTTCATGAATTCTTTTAGAGAGTCCATTTTTGTAGGATAAATAGCAAAGTATGTCCTTAAAAAAAAGAAAAAAAAATCCCTTTCAAAGGTCTCCTTGGGAGTATATAAATCATTTTTTCCAAGAATCACTGAGTTCCTTCGAGTCAAAATTCACTACAAGAAAAATTTGAGTCTCTAAATCGAGTCTCCAATGAGTCTCTAAAATCAAGTCTCCATCACCAGTGGTCATTCCACAACGAGTCACAAAAATCAAGTCATTCTCAAAAGTTCGTTTTGAAAGCGTCACTCTTTGAGTCATTCCTCGAAAAGAAGAGAGAGAGGAAAATGTCAATTCAATCCCCGGGGTTTCCAAAACAACCCTAAAAAAATGTCAAACGCAATCGTTGAGAGGTAATTCTTCAATACCTCGTCTCCACTCGGACCATCGTTTCTTCGATCCTTTCAGACGAGCGATGTCATCCATATTGTCCGTTTCCTTGAGTCATATAAGTGGCTTTGTTCTCTTTGATTCCTCAATAGATTGGACAAGTACAACACCAATGTTTTGAAGTATTCCATGGTCAGCACCATTCTGGGGGCAAGAAGTAATAAGAACCTTCACCATTCTCCCATCACAGAAGTAATCACGGAATTTTTAGTCTTTCATTAAGAAGAAATTCTATTTCAGCTAATAAGGGCATCAATTCTCTCAAGCAGGGGGCAAAATCCTCCAAGTCGGATTCAGGGGCAAGTGTTATAAAAAAAAAAACATACACAACCCAGGGTGAAACCCAACCATCGTCAATCTCTTTTACACAAACCCAGGGTAGAACCCGGTTAATGGTTAACCTTTTTTTTTTTTTACATAAAACCTAGGGTGAAACCCTAACCAATAACCAACCATTTTTCATCCAAAACCAAGCCATTTGATCATCTCGACTTTAGGTGGACCCTTGGTTCTCAAAGAAAAAAACAAAAATAAAACAAATCTCTTTTCAAGCCCTCATTAAGAGGCAAAACATCTTTTCAAGTCCTCTAAGAGGCAAAATCTCTTTTCAAGCCCTCATTAAGAGGCAAAATCTCTTTTCAAGCCCTCATTAAGAGGCAAAACATCTTTTCAAGCCCTCATTAAGAGGCAAAACATCTTTTCAAGCCCTCATTAAGAGGCAAAACATCTTTTCAAGTCCTCTAAGAAGCAAAATCTCTTTTCAAGCCCTCATTAAGAGGCAAAGCATCTTTTCAAGTCCTCTAAGAGGCAAAATCTCTTTTCAAGTCCTCAAAGAGGCAAAAACATCTTTAAATTGCAAACATAAATCCATGAATTTGATCATTTCATTTCAAAGAAGAAAAAAAAAACCAACGGCGGGGTTTCCTCCTCTGCCTATCCTCAAAATTTGTTTCTTCAGACAACCACCGACTCCCATAAATCATTTTTATGGTTGCCAGTGGGGGGGCAACTGTGAATACCCAAATTTTGAGGCTCAAAAAGCCAGTTTTCCCAGACTGCAAACAGTCCGGCCGGACCGAAGGCCATTTTGGAAATTTACCGGAAGTATGCCAATATGGTACTTAAAACGTCCGGGACGTCGCGAGGATCGCGGAACTAGTCTCGGAATATTTTTTGGAAGTCCGGAACTCCCAAAAAAGCCTCCGGAACGTAAAACTAGAAAGTCCGCCGGCCGCAGCGGCTGCGGCCGCCCTCCACGGCAGTGGCAGCCTCTCTCGCCGGCGGCTGCGACAACGGCCGCCCTTCACGGCAGCCCAGGCCGGCTTGACCCGACGGCTCCGGCCGCTGGCGCTGCCGGTCACGGCGGCTCAGGCCGCCGAGCCCAGCGGCTCAAGCCGCCGAGACTAGTGGCCCAGGCCGCCGAATAGTCCATTTTTTGCCTATAAATTGGCCCCGATGTCTTCATTTCAACTCACCCAATATGGTACTTAAAACGTCCGGGACGTCGCGAGGATCGCGGAACTGGTCTCGGAATATTTTTTGAAAGTCCGGAACTCCCAAAAAAGCCTCCGGAACGTAAAACTAGAAAGTCCGCCGGCCGCAGCGGCTGCGGCCGCCCTCCACGGCAGTGGCAGCCTCTCTCGCCGGCGGCTGCGACAACGGCCGCCCTTCACGGCAGCCCAGGCGGCCTGACCCGACAGCTCCGGCCGCTGGCGCTGCCGGTCACGGCGGCTCAGGCCGCCGAGCCCAGCGGCTCAGGCCGCCGAGACTAGTGGCCCAGGCCGCCGAATAGTCCATTTCTTGCCTATAAATTGGCCCCGATGTCTTCATTTCAACTCACCCAATATGGTACTTAAAACGTCCGGGACGTCGCGAGGATCGCGGAACTGGTCTCGGAATATTTTTTGGAAGTCCGGAACTCCCAAAAAAGCCTCCGGAACGTAAAACTAGAAAGTCCGCCGGCCGCAGCGGCTGCGGCCGCCCTCCACGGCAGTGGCAGCCTCTCTCGCCGGCGGCTGCGACAACGGCCGCCCTTCACGGCAGCCCAGGCCGCCTGACCAGACGGCTCCGGCTGATGGCGCTGCCGGTCACGGCGGCTCAGGCCGCCGAGCCCAGCGGCTCAGGCCGCCGAGCCCAGCGGCTCAGGCCGCCGAGACCAGCGGTCCAGGCCGCCGAGACTAGTGGCCCAGGCAGCCGAATAGTCCATTTTTTGCCTATAAATTGGCCCCGATGTCTTCATTTGAACTCACTCAATCTGTGTTGACGGACGCTCCTTCTCCCCTACGCTCCTTGCGATTCTTTACTGCTTTTCTGCATTTTAGTTTAGCTTTATTGCTTTCTTGCTTTGTTAATTGGTCACTAAATTTAAATTAATTAATATTCCCTTAACGAGGAGCTTAACCTAGAGTTAAGAAGTGGCCATCAATTAAATCAGGTACATGAACTAAATTCTGCCTATTTAATTTTAGCACTTCATGCATGCTTCTCTTCTACTCCTAATTCTACAACTGCATAAATGCATTCACGTCATCATTTTGGCAATTAAATTGCCTCAATTAATTAAGTTTAGGCTAAGATGCCTGGTTAATCAATAATCGGGGTATTCATGCCAAACTCCGACAATATTGGCTAAAGCCTAGTTAATCAATAGCTATGGTGATCGCCTTTATTTCGAACAATTCGGCTTAAGTCCAATTAATCAATAATTGTGGCTAAAAGGCCTTAATTAAAACACGTTTTTTTTGGCAATAAATTGCTTACATTGCAATTCAATTGATCTCTTTTGGCAAATAAACTGCCTATAAGTAGATTAATCGTTTTTTCAGCGACAAATCGCTTAAATGAAAGTTTTGGCAAAAAGCCTTCAAATAATCACTTTTGGCAAACAAATTGCCTTAAATCAATCAATTTTGGCGACAATCGCCCAATCAACACCTTTTGGCAAACTAATTGCCTAAATCAACTCGTTTTGGCTAAAAGCCTTCAAATAATCAATTGTGGCGATAATCGCCTAAATCACATCAATTTTTGGCAACAATTGCCTAAATCATTCTTTTTGGCTAAAAGCCTTAAATCAACACTTTTGGCATCAAATGGCTAAAAATCAATTTTCAAGCAAAGTGCCTAAACAAAATGCACAAAGCATACACACACAAATGCATAAAGCATACCCATTCAAAGCCCTTTTAAAAAGGCCTATCGAACTACGTTGACTTTGATCTTCCATTCAAACGGAAGTACGTAGGCACGTTTGGGATTTAACCCCGAGCGGCAAGTTGAAATCATCGAAATCACTTAAACATTTCAATTGGTCCAATTACTTCAATTACCTTGCAAAGCATTCATTCACTTAGGTTGGTTAATCAGCATGAAATAGTCTCGGGATCTGTGAATACTCAAATTTTGAGGCTCAAAAAGCCAGTTTTCCCGGACTGCGAATAATAAAATTTACTACAGTAAATTTGACTTTTTGCTACAGTAAATTTTTGCTACAGTGCCTGTTTTCCCAGACTGCAAACAGTCTGACCGAACCGAAGGCCATTTTGGAAGTTCACCGAAAGTATGCCAATATGGTACTTAAAACGTCCGGAATGTCGCGAGGATCGCGGAACAGGTCCCGAAATATTTTTCAGAGATCCGAAACTCCTGAAAACTCCTCTAGAGTGAAAGGCCCAAGGGGCCGCCGGCCAGCGGTGGCAGCAGACGCCGGTCATCGGCGGCACCGGCCTCCGGCGGTACCTGCCGCCCTAGGCCCATTTTTTGGCCTATAAATGGCCACTTACCTCTTCATTTGAACTTACTCCTGTCTGTGTTGACGGACGATCTTTCTCCCTCACGCTTTTGCGATTCTTTTACCGCTTTTTGCATTTTTAATTCAGTCTTTATTTTTTTTTATGTGTTGTGATACTTGGCCACTAAAATTAAACAAATTCTAATTAATTAATTAATATTCCCCAAGCGAGGAGCTTAATCCGGAGTTAAGAAGCGGTCGTCGATTAAATCAGGTACTTAAACGAAACTCTGTCTATTTAATTTTAGCACTTCATGTATGCTTCTCTTCTACTCCTAATAATTCTATAACTGAATAAATGCACTCATATCATATTTAGACAAATAAACTGCCTCAATCAAATATGATTAAGCTTAAATACCCGGTTAATTAATAATCGTGGTATTAATGCTAAATCCGACAATATTGGCTAAAAAGCCTAGTTAATTAATAACTACGGTTTAATTGCCTTTATTTCGAACAGTCCGGCTTAAGTCCAATTAATCAATAATTGTGGTTAAAAAGCCTTAATCAATCACGTTTTGGCAACAAATTGCCTACAATTAAATCAATCACATCATTTTGGCTAACAAATTGCCTAAATCAACATTTTAGCTATTAAAGCTTTCGAATAAATCAATTTTGGCGACAATCGCCTAAATCACATCATTTTGGCAAACAAATTGCCTAAATCAATCATTTTGACGACAATCGCCTAAATCACATCATTTTGGCAAACGAATTGCCTAAATCAACTCATTTTGGCTAAAAGCCTTAAAATCAATCAATTTTGGCGACAATCGCCCAATCAACACTTTTGGCAAACAAATTGTCTAAATCAACTCGTTTTGGCTAAAAGCCTTCGAGTAAATCAATTTTGGCGACAATCGCCTAAATCACGTCAACTTTTGGCAACAATTGCCTAAATCAAACTTTTTGGCTAAAAGCCTTAAATCAACAATTTTGGCATCAAATGCCTAAATCAAATCAATCACTCTTTGGCAAAATGCCTAAACAAAATGCACAAAGCATACACACACTCATGCATAAAGCATCCCCATTCAAAGCCCTCTAAAAGAGGCCTATCGAACTACGTTGACTTTGATATTCCATTCAAACGAAAGTACGTAGGCACGTGAGGGATTTAACCCCGAGCGGCAAGTCGAAATCACATAAATATTTTTTTCATTGGTCCATTTGCATCATTTACCCTGCAAAGCATTCATCGTTTAGGTTAGTTAATCAACACGACATAGTCTCGGGATCCACCTCGGGTTCGTAGACCATGCTTTAAACATTGGGTTAATTAATCTAGTAATTAGGTTAATTAAAATCGGAGTCACTTAGGGTTTTTCCTAGTTTACCCTAAAATAATTAAACAAGGTGGCGACTCATGCATTCACGTGCATTTCTGCCCTTATTCACATGCATTCACATGCCTATGATGTTCATGGGAGGGGTTCACAGGATCCACCTCGGGTTCGTAGATTGTGCCTTAAACATTGGGATAATTAATCTAGTAATTAGGTTAATTAAAATTGGAGTCAACTTAGGGTTTTTTCCTAGTTTACCCTAAAATAATTAAAGAATGTGGTGACTCATACATTCACGTGCATTTCTGCCTTTAGTCACATCCATTCATATGCCTGTGTTTTTGGGGGAGGGGTTCACACTACCCAATTTAAATCCAATAAACCCTAAAAACCCGAAATCATGGATAACAGTATATTAACATACTAGACTTGATTAAACCGCGATCTACCCACAATTGGTTATCTCTTGAATTGTTAAGAGAATTGAATATTTATTTAATTGTACAAAATTATTATTATTATTTTTAAAAATGAACAAAAATCTTTTCTGGAATGTTAGAACAGTCGCGTCATGCAGCTGTTCTATGGAAGAACAGTTGCGTGACGGATCTAACGGTTGCGTGATGCAGCTGTTCATGATTTAGGAAAGCTTTCAGATCCATCAATCGTTTATTTCAAATATAATACTAAACAGAAAATAAAAATGAAATAAAATCATAAATACGAACAGTTCCGTCACACAACTAATCTAGGCAATTTAACTATGTTTTGGACATGAACAGTTCCGTCACGCACCTTATAGCTGCGTGACGCAACTGCTCTGGTCTGTAACTACTTTTCAAACTACCCTTTTTACGTTTTTCTTTTATTAAAACATGTTTTACCATAACCCAGAAACATCCAAGGATGGGCGGAATACCGTTTAATCAAGGTCACACTACTAAAACATCAATAAAATAGATAATAATGAATAAACAACTAAAAAATACCAAGAAAAGTCTTAGATAATTACCTAACCCTCAGATTGAGGATTGTAAACAATCTGAACGCCTTAGAGAATGAGATTTCAGGGTCCCAGAAGCCTTTGTTCACCAAGTTTCAACCCCCACCTCCTTCTCTCTTGTTTTTCTCTTGTTTTTCTCTTTTTTTTTTTTTTTGATTTTCATTTTAACTTAATTAATCTCTAAAGGCTGTTTTTCTTCAGGGGAACTCAATAGAGTTTCTACAGAAAAACCTAGCCGCAATTGTCTCTTTCTTACGCCCTAAAAATTCCTCCCTTTTAAGGTAAAAAAAAAACGCAGTATTTATATGGGTAGGGCAACAGGGGATAGCTGTGTCACGCAACTGACCGGTGGGTGACGGACCAGATAGCTGCATGACGCAGCTCACTTTCTGGACCGTTGCCACGTATTCAAACAGAATGTAAAACCGTTATGTCGGCTTTCAAGGTGATGTCGTCTTGATTGGAGTTGCGTGACGCAACTGTCAGTGCCGTCACGCACCTTATAGCTGCGTGACGCAACTCTAATGCAAATCAATCGCCCTCAAATTGGTTTAAATCAATCCTTGGGTTTAAAGACTTCCAGATAACCATGATCCCTCATTCCGCGTCCTCGTATCCTCATTGGGTTAGGTGGGGGCATAAAGACACGCGTCAACACGAAGATAGATCTGAGATTAGGTTATCATCAGCTAAGGGTGAAGGCATTAGATGTACTTAAGATTGCTTTCAGGACACACTACGGTCACTATGAGTTCTTGGTAATGCCGTTTGGTTTGACTAACGCTCCTGCAGTGTTCATGGATTTGATGAACCAGATCTTTCATCCTTAGTTAGATCAGTTTGTGGTTGTGTTCATTGATGACATCTTGGTATATTCTCGGACTAGAGAGGATCATGATCACCATTTGAGAATTGTACTTCAGATATTGAGAGAGAGAGAGTTGTATGCTATGCTGAGTAAGTGTGAATTCTGGTTGTCTGAGATTGCTTTCTTGGGTCACATTATTTCTGTTGAGGGTATTAGAGTTGATCCGAAGAAGATAGAGGCAGTGCTTGAATGGAAGCCACCTAAGAATGTTATAGAGATTTGAAGTTTCTTAGGATTGGCTGGTTATTATAGAATATTTGTCAAGGGATTTTCTCTCATTGCGGCTCCTTTAACTAGACTTCTTCAAAAAGATGTCAGATTCGAGTGGAATGATAAATGTCAGAATAGTTTTGAGAAGCTTAAGACGATGCTTACTAAAGCTCCAGTGTTGACAACACGGCCAGTTTCGGGTAGACCGTATGATGTGTATAGTGTTGCTTCGCATAATGGATTGGGTTGTGTGCTTATGCAGGAGGGTAAGGCAGTTGCTTATGCTTCTAGACAACTTAAACCACACGAGAAGAACTACCCTACTCATGACTTGGAGTTAGCAGCTATAGTATTCACTATGAAGATTTGGAGGCATTACTTGTATGGTGAGAAATGTCATCTGTACACGGATCATAAGAGTCTCAAGTATCTGCTTACTCAAAAGGAGCTTAATCTGAGACAGCGCAGATGCACTTAGTAGGAAATCCTTAGTTGCTTTACGTGCTATGAATACTCGATTATCTGTAGCTAGTAATGGTGCACTCGTGGCAGAGCTTATGATTCGACCTAGCCTACTTCAGTAGATTCGAGATGCACAGAGGGATGATGAGACAATTGCCTTGTGGAAAGACCTAGTCAAAGATGGAAGGAAAAAGAGATTTATGATTAGAGATGACGACTACTTGTACTTTGGGGATCGAATTTGTGTGCCTAAAATTTCAGAGTTGAGAACGAGTATCCTAAAGGAAGCTCATAGTAGTCCCTATGCTATGCATCCTAGTAGTAATAAGATGTATCAGGATTTGAAATCACAGTATTGGTGGCCGGCGATGAAGAGGGATATCACAGATTATGTGTCGAGGTGTTTGACGTGCCAGCAAGTGAAAGCAGAGCATCAGTTTCCTTCTGGTTTTGTTACACCCTACTTCTATTCCAGAGTGGAAATGGGATAAGGTTACTATGGATTTTGTGACTGGATTGCCTTTAATTCCTAAAAAGAAAGATGCTGTATGGGTAATAGTTGACAAACTAACTAAGTCGGCACACTTTCTTCCTGTTAGGACCGACTTCACCATGGAGCAGTATGCAGAGCTTTATATAGATGAGATAGTGAGATTACACGGGGTTCCTTCTTCCATCATTTCAAATAGAGATCCGAGATTTACTTCTAGATTTTGGAAGAAGCTACATGAGGCCCTGGGTATGAAGCTGAATTTCAGCACAGCTTTTCCTCCTCAGACTGATGGTCAGTCAGAGTGGGTTATTCAGATTTTGGAGGATATGTTAAGAGCTTGTGCTATGGAGTTTGAGGGTAGTTGGGAGAAGTACATTTAACTTGTAGAATTTGCCTACAATAACAGTTATCAGTCGAGCATTCAAATGGCCCCTTTTGAAGCACTATATGGGAGGAGATGTAGGACTCCACTGTGTTGGTCAGAATTGAGTGAGGGCAAGTGTGAATACTCAAATTTTGAGGCTCAAAAAGCCTATTTTCTCGGACTGCAAACAGTCTGACCGGACTGGAGGCCATTCGGAAAGTTCACCGAAAGTATGCCAATATGGTACTTGAAACGTCTGGAAAATCACGAGGATCGCTGAACTGATCCCGGAATATTTTTTGGAGGTACGGAACTCCCGAAAAAGCCTTTGGAATGAAAAACTAGCGAGTGGACAGGATAGGGCGGCAGCTCCCGCCGTCCGCGACGGCAGCATCCTGTGAATACTCAAATTTTGAGGCTCGAAGAGCTAATTTTCCCAGACGTGGCGGTGGCGGTTGCCCTTAAAGGCGGCGGCAGCCGCCGGCGACAGCGGCTGCAGTTGCCTGTGAATACCCTAATTTTGAGGCTCGAAGAGCCAATTTTCCCGGACTGCAAACAGTCCGACCGGACCAAAGGCCATTTTGGAAGTTCACCGAAAGTATGCTAATATGGTACTTGAAACGTCCGGGACATTGCAAGGATCGCGGAACTGGTCCCGGAATATTTTTTGGAGGTCCGGAACTCCCGAAAAAGCCTCCGGAACGAGAAAAAAAGCACACGGGTCGATGTGCCCGCCCTCAGGGGTGGGCACGCCCGCCCCCATGGGGCAAGCATGCCCGGCCCCCCAGGGCAGGCCAGCCCACCCTCAAGGGCGGCCTAGCCCGCCCTCAAGGGCGGTCCAGCCCGCCCTCAAGGGCGGTCCAGCCCGCCCTCAAGGGCGGGCACGACCGCCCCACTGGGGCGGGCACGCCCGCCCCCCTGAGGCGGGCACGCCCGCCCTCGGGTCTCCTTTTTTCCTATAAAATTGGCCCCGGGGCCTCCGTTTTGAGACACTCAGTCTGTGTTCACGGACGCTCCTTCTCCCCTACGCTCCTTGCGATTCTTTACTGCTTTCTTGCATTTTAATTTAGTTTTATCGCTTTCTTGCTTTGTTAAGTGGTCACTAAAATTAAATTAATTAAAATTCCCTCAACGAGGAGCTTAACCTGGAGTTAAGAAGCGGTCGGCGATTAAATCAGGTACGTAAGTTAAACTCTGCCTATTTAATTTTAGCACTTCATGCATGCTTCTCTTCTACTCCTAATAATTCTACAATTGCATAAAAGCATTCACGTCAATCATTAGGCAAATAAACTGCCTCAATCAAATATGATTAAGCTTAAATACCCGGTTAATTAATAATCGTGGTATTAATGCTAAATCCGACAATATTGGCTAAAAAGCCTAGTTAATTAATAACTACAGTTTAATTGCCTTTATTTCGAACAGTCCGGCTTAAGTCCAATTAATCAATAATTGTGACTAAAAAGCCTTAATCAATCACGTTTTGGCAACAAATTGCCTACAATTAAATCAACCACATTTTGGCAACAAATTGCCCACGGTTCAATCAATTTTTGGCAAACAAATTGCCTATAAATTAGATTAACCACTTTTTAGTGACAAATCGCTTAAATCAGAAGCTTTAGCAAAATGCCTTAGAATTAATCAATCTTTTGGCTAAAAGCCTTCAAACAATCATTTTGGCGATAACCGCCTAAATCACATCAACTTTTGGCAAAAATTGCCTAAATCAATTCATTTTGGCTAAAAGCCTTAAATCAGTCATTTTGGCGACAAACGCCCGAATAATCACTTTTGGCAAACAAATTGCCTAAATCTTTTGGCTAAACGCCTTCCAATACCAACTTTTGGCACAAATGCCTTAATCACTTTGGCGACAAATCGCCTAACCAATTTTTGGCAATAAATTGCCTAAATCACATCAATTTTTGGCAACAATTGCCTAAATCAATCTTTTTGGCTAAAAGCCATTAAAATCAACATTTTTGGCATCAAATGCCTAAAAATCAATCAAGTCTTTGGCAAAATGCCTAAACAAAATGCACGAAGCATACACACACTCATGCATAAAGCATCCCCATTCAAAGCCCTTTAAAAGAGGCCTATCGAACTACGTAGACTTTGATCTTCCATTCAAACGGAAGTACGTAGGCACGTTTGGGATTTAACCCTGAGCGGCAAGTCAAAATCGCATAAACATTTTAATTGGTCCAATCACATTAATCACCCTGCAAAGCATTCATTCATGGTTAGTTTATCAGCATGACATAGTCTCGGGATCCATCTCGGGTTTGCATACCATGCCTTAGACATTGGGATAATTAATCTAGTAACTAGGTTAATTAAAATCGGAGTCACTTAGGGTTTTTCCTAGTTTACCCTAAAATAATTAAACAAGGTGGCGACTCATACATTCACGTGCATTTCTGGCCTTAGTCACATGCATTCATATGCCATGATGTTTGGGGAGGGGTTCACAGATTTTGCCGCCGGCGACAGCGGCTGCAGTCGCCTGTGAATACCCAAATTTTGAGGCTCGAAGACCCAATTTTCCCGGACTGCAAACAGTCCGATCGGACCAAAGGCCATTTTGGAAGTTCACCGAAAGTATGCCAATATGGTACTTGAAACGTCCGGAACGTCGCAAGGATAGCGGAACTGGTCCCGGAATATTTTTTGGAGGTCCAGAACTCCCGAAAAAGCCTTCGGAATGAGAAAAAAAGCACACGGGTCGATGTGCCCGCCCTCAGGGGTGGGCACGCCTGCCCCCCCAGGGCGGGCCAGCCCACCCTCAAGGGCGGCCCAGCCCGCCCTCAAGGGCGGCCACGACCGCCCCACTGGGGCGGGCATGCCCACCCTCAAGGGGCAGGCACGCCCGCCGCCCTGAGGCGGGCACGCCCGCCCCCCTGAGGCGGGCACGCCCGCCCTCGGGTCTCCTTTTTTCCTATAAAATTGGCCCTGGGGCCTCCGTTTTGAGACACTCAGTCTGTGTTGACGGACGCTCCTTCTCCCTTACGCTCCTTGCGATTCTTTACTGCTTTCTTGCATTTTAATTTAGTTTTATCGCTTTCTTGCTTTGTTAAGTGGTCACTTAAATTAAATTAATTAAAATTCCCTCAACGAGGAGCTTAACCTGGAGTTAAGAAGCCTAAACCCGGTTAATTAATAATCGTGATATTAAAGCCTAAACCCGACAATATTGGCTTAAAATACCTAGTTAATTAATAGCTATGGTGTAATCGCCTTTATTTCGAACAAATCTGGCTTAAGTCCAATTAATCAATAATTGTGGCTAAAAAGCTTTAATTCAAACACATTTTTCCCGGCAATAAATTACCTACATTACAATTCGGTTAATCGATTTTCGGCAAATACATTGCCTATAAATTAGATTAACTACTTTCAGCGACAAATCACTTAAATCAATTCTTTGGCAAAACGCCTTAAATTAATCAACTTATTTTGGCTAAAAGCCTTAAATCAATCATTTTGGCGACAATCGCTTAAAAAATCATCTTTTGGCAAACAGATTGCTCAAATCAACCTTCTTTGGCTAAAAGCCTTTAAATTAATCAAACTTTTGGCTAAAAGCCTTCAAATAATCAATTTTGACGACAATCGCCTAAATCACGTCAATTTCTTGGCAACAATTGCCTAAAGCAAATCTTTTTGGCTAAAAGCCATTAAAATCAACATTTTTGGCATCAAATGCCTAAATCAATCAATTTTCAGGCAAAATGCCTAAACAAAATGCACAAAGCATACACACACTCATGCATAAAGCATCCCCATTCAAAGCCCTCTAAAAGAGGCCTATCGAACTACGTAGACTTTGATCTTCCATTCAAACGGAAGTACGTAGGCACGTTTGGGATTTAACCCTGAGCGGTAAGTCAAAATCGCATAAACATTTTAATTGGTCCAATCACATTAATCACCCTGCAAAGCATTCATTCATGGTTAGTTTATCAGCATGACATAGTCTCGGGATCCATCTCGAGTTTGCATACCATGCCTTAGACATTGGGATAATTAATCTAGTAACTAGGTTAATTAAAATCGGAGTCACTTAGGGTTTTTCCTAGTTTACCCTAAAATAATTAAATAAGGTGGCGACTCATACATTCACGTGCATTTTTGCCCTTAGTCACATGCATTCATATGCCATGATGTTTGGGGAGGGGTTCACAGATTGGCGACTCTGCTGGGGAATTATGTAATCATTTTGCATAAAGTGGACTACAATTGTTGTGTAAACTAATCCGCCCTTCTTTAGGGTATTATTTACTATGCTTTGTTTTGCAGGGTACCCCAACAGAAAAAAATCCAGTATTCTTTCTTTAAGAATACGGGATAAGGAGAATTTGAACTTGATTGTACAACTAAATTAAAACATTTTTAATTTGTTGATTTATTTGCACGATTGAGAATCCTTTTCTCCATTGCATAAAAAAATGAATTTCAAATGAATTTCTTCTCTCTCTGTTCAAACTTCTGAGTCTGGATAGCAAGTAGCGCTGATCGGCAGGTCTCTTTGATTATGTCGACGGACAGCCAAAGCGTCCTCCCTGTTACCGCAAACCATCCCTAATCCTTTTGGGGATGGCCCATGAGTATGCGTACCGTTGGACCCACGCGAAACTCTTTGTTTCACATGTGGTTAGGTATATCCATGCTCAAGGTTCAAGGGTCCCTTAATAAGCCAATTCTCTATTTGTGTCATAGCCTATAGAACCTATCCTTTAGGACTGTATGCACCCAATGATGCTGAATCATTCCATTAAAATGAATTGTGTTGTGATGTTGTGCGCATTCACGCATTCATCCCATACTTCACAAAAAAAAAAACATTCCATTTGAAAGCTGGAAAATTACATTTTGGTCCCTGAGACCTGAAAAATTACATTTTGGCCAGAAAGGCCCAAAAATTCTCAATTTGGCCCCAAAGGCCCAAAAATTCTCAATTTGGCTACAATGGCCCAGAAGTTCACATTTTGGCCCCTAAGGCCCAAAAATTTCCAATTTGGCCACAGAGGCCCAAAAATTTCCAATTTGGCCACAGATGCCCAAAAATTCTCAATTTGGCCCCAAAGGCCCAAGAATACCCATTTTGGCCCCAAATGCCCCGAAAATTCACATCTTGGCGCCTAAGGCCCTAAAATTCACATCTTGGCCCCAAAGGCCCAAAAATTTCCAATTTGGCCCCAAAGGCCCAAAAGTTCCCAATTTGGCCACAAAGGCCCGAGAATTCCCAATTTGGCCTCAAAGGCTCAAAAACTCACATGTTGGCCTCAAAGGCCCAAAAACTCACATGTTGGCCTCAAAGGCCCAAAAACTCACATGTTGGCCTCAAAGGCCCAAAAATTCACATTTTGGCCCCTAAGGCCCAAAAAAAAAATTCTTTGAGAACTTAGGGCCTTTCGAAAAGTCGAGGTGTCCAGCCCTACCTTACATATCACATCCCATTGGGTCCTATCCTAGGTGTCCTACCCTACCAACGCTACCCTACATTGTTTGGTCATACCACCCCACATCACAAGGGTCAAGTCCAAATACCTTACCCATACACTACCCTACCGCACACTATCTCACATACCCTATGGAAACGCCTTATATAGGATAGTCTAATCGTTTTGACTATGTCCTTTTACAGGTACCCTTCTAAAGACCACCTGGACCCGAAACACCAACTGAGCTCTCACCCACAAGTCCAACAACCCCGATTGCACCAATGGCATCACTGTCTGACATCCAAAATCTCATAAAACAACTGGAGGCCAGAATGGAGGCTAGAATGAATAAGGCATTAGCTGCCCAGATGACTGCACTAATAGCTGAACTAGGTAGTGGTAATGGAAATGGGGCTTCAGCTGGGGGAAGTGGACCTGCTACCTCCAATCAAGGACCTGGTGCTGAACCGACAAACCCTACCCTTAACCTGGATGACATGCCCTCCAGAACTGCTTCTGAGCTGGAAGCTCAGAAAATGAGAGAGAAGCTGGAATTGTTGGAAAGGTCTATTACTGCCCTCAAGACACACAAGGAAGTGGTGGACATGGACTCCTTGTCCTTGTTCCCCGAAGCAAGATTACCTACAAAATTCAAGATGCCTAACATGGACAAGTTTGACGGAACCACTTGTCCCAAAACGCACCTGAAAATGTATGTGGGTGCCCTCAACCCGTTTGGCCTGAACAGCGAGCTCCTTGCTCAGTTGTTTCAGCAATCTTTGACTGGTGCTGCATTAAGATGGTTTGTGAGCTTAGATCGTGCCAAAATGAAGAATTGGGAGGACATATGCAATGCTTTCAACACGCAGTACCATTATAATATCGAAGTGGATGTTACCCGGAGGGAGCTGGAAACCACCAAACAAAAGAACAATGAACCCTTTTCCTCGTTCCTTATGAGGTGGAGGGCCAAAGCCGCCCAAATGATCAACCGGCCTTCAGAATAAGAACAGGTAGACATAATCATCAAGAATCTACTGCCTGTCTACCAGTCACTGCTTCAAACACAGTACTTGCCTACGTTCCAATCGCTCATTGCGACTGCAACTAAGGTGGAAGACTTAATCCAGTTGGGTCAACTCAAAGAAGACTCATACAAGAAGCAGAATCATGCTGGACTTTGAAAAACCGCCTACAAGACCTGGTTGACAATAGGACCATCATCCCCAAGAGCAAGCTGAACATCAACCAATCCCTTGCCTAACCATAGGATTAATGCAAAAAAAATTTTTTCGAACATGAATCGTTCGATCCTTTTGAACTTTTCTTGGAAATGAATGAAGTTTGTGTCTGAGAAGGTTGAGATCATGCCTCCAAAAGAACAAAGGAATTGTTCAAGACCAACAACAACATGTCCAATCGATTGAAGCATCGAGAAGAACAAAGTCACTATAGTCAATCCAATCCTAGTCCATCACAGTCCACCTAGAGTCTATCTTTTAGGGTCTAGTTTCTTTTCAAGTCTTCATTCAATTCAAATTTGTAAATCTAAGTGTCTTTTGTACACAAATTTTGTCTTATCAATAAAAAGGGATCAGTTTACGTTCCAATCATGTTTATACTCTTTCCCTATCCTTCCTGTGAAAGCACAAAAAAAAAATCGAAAAAAAATAATAATAAAAAATTTTAAAAAAAAATGATGATAAAAAAAAAGATAATAAAAATTGGCAAAGAAAAATGCATTCATTTGCTCTGCATCAATCAAGGCTGGGGGCATCCTAAGAAGCACCATCAAAGGGGAAGTTTTGAAGGGTAATCATGGAAAGGATCCAGCAAAGGGTGCGCAAAACTTCCAACAGTACCGAGGCAAAGCCGATTGAAGGGGTTAGGGCCAGAATGGTTTCTCCGAAAACCCAGGAATGGAAGATGCTCCGACAGAGAGGTGTCTGAATTTTGAGCTTAAAAGCGACAGAATAAAGAAGTTATGTTTGGAATTGGGTTGGGTCTGCATGAAGTCGCAATGCTATCCATACACTACTCAAGTCATCTCAGAATCAAGTTGCCTCGAAATTCTTTATGGAGAGGCTGCTTCTAAGCAAGTAAAAGGAAAAACGGGACAAAAGGAACCCCTGGTCAAAAGGAAGCAAACAAGCAAAAGAAAAAATGGGTCAAAAGGAACTTCTGCACAAAAGAAAGAAATCAAGGACAAAGCTACATGAAATCAAGTTGTCAAAAAACGGGTCAACTGCAAGCTCTCCGTTAAATTCAAGCCCATCAAGGGTAGATGACAAATCATTTCAGCCATAAGGACAAAGACCAAGCGGCTGCTCACATTTTGAAAAAGCAAGTTAAAAGGAGCAGTCATTTCCACAAATTGGATGACAACAAACACCTTGAAAATCAAGCGCCAAGCATGGCACAAGTACAAGTGTCCTTATAAACAAGGATCATTTCTCAAAACAAGGAAAAGGAAGAGTCTCCTCAAAATTCCTTATGGAGAGGAGAACCATTGTGGAAATAAGTTTCAAATTCAGAGGAAGATAAAGTTCAAGAAAAGGAATCAAATTAACCTCAAGAATTCAAACATGGCAAAGCCACAAACTCAAAGCATAAAAGCTTCTTCAACACTCAAGCCACTCAAGTTACCACCACAATGTGGGTATTCAAAACTCTTTGTGGTGAATACAAGTCATATTTCAATCAACCAGTGGTAAAACCACTACAACAACAAAGTCAGATTCGCTTAGGGTCATCACTATCATACGAGCTCGAGTCAATAAGTTGATTCAATATCATCAAAGTCGGGAATGAATCTCGTAAAGACATCAAGCCGGGAAGAAATCCCGCGAAGAAATCAAGTCAGAAATGAATTCTGCATCAACATCAAGTCGGGAAGGAATCCCGCAAAGACATCTAGTCGGGAATGAATCCCGTAAAGACATCAAGCCGGGAAGAAATCCCGCAAAGAAATTAAGTCAGAAATGAATTCTGCATCAACATCAAGTCGGGAAGGAATCCCGCAAAGACATCCAGTCGGGAATGAATCCCGTAAAGACATCAAGCCGGGAAGAAATCCCGCGAAGAAATCAAGTCAGAAATGAATTCTGCATCAACATCAAGTCGGGAAGGAATCCCGCAAAGACATCTAGTCGGGAATGAATCCCGTAAAGACATCAAGCCGGGAAGAAATCCCGCGAAGAAATCAAGTCAGAAATGAATTCTGCATCAACATCAAGTCGGGAAGGAATCCCACAAAGACATCAAGCCAGGAAGAAATCCCGCGAAGAAATCAAGTCAGAAATGAATTCTGTATTAATATCAAGTCGGGAAGGAATCCCGAAGAAATCAAATCAGAAATGAATTCCACAATCAGCATTAAGGCGAAATTGAATTTTGCCCCAACAGCAAGTCGGAAATAAATTTCGCACCAAGACAGAATGGAATTCCGCGCTAACATCAAGTCGGAGATGAATTCCGCACCAGCCGAGCACGAAGTTCGCATCCCGGAAGGAACTACGAAAGACCTGATTCTCCCCATCCCCCGAAGAGTTCTTGGAGATACGTAGGCAGCCACAAAGGCGCGGTCACAAACATAAGTCTGCATCATAAAAAGCATTTTCTCTTTGCCAATATAAAAAATAAAAATAATAAAAAAAAGAGAAGAAAAGAAAAATAAAAGCTGGAGTTGAAAACCCGAAAGGGCGGCTTCAGGCAAGAATTGAGCCCGCTAGGCTGAAAACCCGAAAGGGCGGTCTAGGCAAAAGTTAGGGCAAAGAGCCTGCTAGAGTCGAAAACCCGAAAGGGCGGCTACTAGGCAAAAGTTAAGGCAAAAAGAAAAAAAAAACAAGTGCTTTCAAAGGTCTCCTTGGGAGTATATAAATCATTTTTTTTCCAGGAATCACTGAGTTCCTTCGAGTCAAAATTCATTACAAGAAAAATTTGAGTCTCTAAATCGAGTCTGCAATGAGTCTCTAAAATCAAGTCTCCATCACCAGTGGTCATTCCACAACGAGTCACAAAAATCGAGTCATTCTCAAAAGTTCATTTTGAAAGCGTCACTCTTTGAGTCATTCCTCAAAAAAAAAAGAGAGAGAGGAAAATGTCAATTCAATCCCCGGGGTTTCCAAAACAACCCTAAAAAATGTCAAACATAATCGTTGAGAGGTAATTCTTTAATACCTCGTCTCCACTCGGACCATCGTTTCTTCGATCCTTTCAGACGAGCGATGTCATCCACATCGTCCGTTTCCTCGAGTCACATAAGTGGCTTTGTTCTCTTTGATTCCTCAATCGATTGGACAAGTACAACACCAATGTCTTGAAGTATTCCATGGTCAGCACCATTCTGCGGGCAAGAAGTGATAAGAACCTTCACCATTCTCCCATCACAGAAGTAATCATGGAATTTTTAGTCTTTCATTAAGAAGAAATTCTATTTCAGCTAATAAGGGCATCAATTCTCTCAAGCAGGGGGCAAAATCCTCCAAGTCAAATTCAGGGGCAAGTGTTATAAAAAAAATACACAACCCAGGGTGAAACCCAACCATCGTCAATCTCTTTTACACAAACCCAGGGTAGAACCCGGTTAATGGTTAACCTTTTGTTTTACATAAAACCTAGGGTGAAACCCTAACCAATAACCAACCATTTTTCATCCAAAACCAAGCCATTTGATCATTTCGACTTTAGGTGGACCCTTGGTTCTCAAAGAAAAAAATAAAAATAAAACAAATCTCTTTTCAAGCCCTCATTAAGAGGCAAAATCTCTTTTCAAGCCCTCATTAAGAGGCAAAATCTCTTTTCAAGTCCTCTAAGAGGCAAAATCTCTTTTCAAGCCCTCATTAAGAGGCAAAACATCTTTTCAAGCCCTCATTAAGAGGCAACACATCTTTTCAAGTCCTCTAAGAGGCAAAACTTCTTTTTAAGTCCTCAAAGAGGCAAAAACATCTTTAAGTTACAAACATAAATCCATGCATTTGATCATTTCATTTCAAAGAAAAAGACCACGGCGGGGTTTCCTCCTCTGCCCATCCTCAAAATTTGCTCCTTCAACCACTGGCTCTCATAAATCATTTTTATGATAGCCAGTGGGGGGCAACTGTGAATACTCAAATTTTGAGGCTCGAAGAGCCAATTTTCCAGGACGCGGCGGTGGCGGCCGCCCTTAAGGGCGGCGGCAGTCGCCTGTGAATACCCAAATTTTGAGGCTCGAAGAGCCAATTTTCCCAGACTGCAAACAGTCCGATCGGACCAAAGACCATTTTGGAAGTTCACCGAAAGTATGCCAATATGGTACTTGAAACGTCCGGGACATCGCAAGGATCGCGGAACTAGTCCCGGAATATTTTTTGGAGATCCAGAACTCCCGAAAAAGCCTCCAAAACGAGAAAAAAAGCACACGGGTCGATGTGCCCGCCCTCAGGGGCGGGCACGCCCGCCCCCATGGGGCCTACCCGCCCCCCAAGGGTGGTCCAGCTCGCCCTCAAGGGCGGTCCAGTCCGCCCTCAAGGGCGGGCACGACCGCCCCACTAGGGCGGGCACGCCCGCCCTGGAGGGTGGGCATGCCCGCCCTCAAGGGGCAGGCACGCCCGCCTCCCTGAGGCGGGCACGCTCGCCCTCGAGGGGCAGGCACGCCCGCCCCCTTGAGGCAGGCACGCCCGCCGTCGAGGGGCAGGCACGCCCGCCCCCCTGAGGCGGGCACGCCCGCCCTCAAGGTGGGCACGCCCGCCCCCGGGTCTCCTTTTTTCCTATAAAATTGGCCCTGGGGCCTCCGTTTTGAGACACTCAGTCTGTGTTGACGGTCGCTCCTTCTCCCCTACGCTCCTTGCGATTCTTTACTGCTTTCTTGCATTTTAATTTAGTTTTATCGCTTTCTTGCTTTGTTAAGTGGTCACTAAAATTAAATTAATTAAAATTCCCTCAACGAGGAGCTTAACCTGGAGTTAAGAAGCGGTCGACGATTAAATCAGGTACGTAAGTTAAACTCTGCCTATTTAATTTTAGCACTTCATGCATGCTTCTCTTCTACTCCTAATAATTCTACAACTGCATAAATGCATTCATATCATCACATAGGCAAGTAAATCGCCTCAATTAAAATATGATTAAGCTAAATGCCCGGTTAATTAATAATCGTGGTATTAAAGCCTAAACCCGACAATATTGGCTTAAAATACCTAGTTAATTAATAGCTATGGTGTAATCGCCTTTATTTCGAACAAATTTGGCTTAAGTCCAATTAATCAATAATTGTGGCTAAAAAGCTTTAATTCAAACACATTTTTCCCGGCAATAAATTGCCTACATTACAATTCGGTTAATCAATTTTCGGCAAATACGTTGCCTATAAATTAGATTAACTACTTTCAGCGACAAATCGCTTAAATCAATTCTTTGGCAAAACGCCTTAAATTAATCAACTTATTTTGGCTAAAAGCCTTAAATCAATCATTTTGGCGACAATCGCCTAAAAAATAATCTTTTGGCAAACAGATTGCTCAAATCAACCTTCTTTGGCTAAAAGCCTTTAAATTAATCAAACTTTTGGCTAAAAGCCTTCAAATAATCAATTTTGGCGACAATCGCCTAAATCACATCAATTTCTTGGCAACAATTGCCTAAAGCAAATCTTTTTGGCTAAAAGCCATTAAAATCAACATTTTTGGCATCAAATGCCTAAATCAATCAATTTTCAGGCAAAATGCCTAAACAAAATGCACAAAGCATACACACACTCATGCATAAAGCATCCCCATTCAAAGCCCTCTAAAAGAGGCCTATCGAACTACGTAGACTTTGATCTTCCATTCAAACGGAAGTACGTAGGCACGTTTGGGATTTAACCCTGAGCGGCAAGTCAAAATCGCATAAACATTTTAATTGGTCCAATCACATTAATCACCCTGCAAAGCATTCATTCATGGTTAGTTTATCAGCATGACATAGTCTCGGGATCCATCTCGGGTTTGCATACCATGCCTTAGACATTGGGATAATTAATCTAGTAACTAGGTTAATTAAAATCGGAGTCACTTAGGGTTTTTCCTAGTTTACCCTAAAATAATTAAATAAGGTGGCGACTCATACATTCACGTGCATTTTTGCCCTTAGTCACATGCATTCATATGCCATGATGTTTGGGGAGGGGTTCACAGATTGGCGACTCTGCTGGGGAATTATGTAATCATTTTGCATAAAGTGGACTACAATTGTTGTGTAAACTAATCCGCCCTTCTTTAGGGTATTATTTACTATGCTTTGTTTTGCAGGGTACCCCAACAGAAAAAAATCCAGTATTCTTTCTTTAAGAATACGGGATAAGGAGAATTTGAACTTGATTGTACAACTAAATTAAAACATTTTTAATTTGTTGATTTATTTGCACGATTGAGAATCCTTTTCTCCATTGCATAAAAAAATGAATTTCAAATGAATTTCTTCTCTCTCTGTTCAAACTTCTGAGTCTGGATAGCAAGTAGCGCTGATCGGCAGGTCTCTTTGATTATGTCGACGGACAGCCAAAGCGTCCTCCCTGTTACCGCAAACCATCCCTAATCCTTTTGGGGATGGCCCATGAGTATGCGTACCGTTGGACCCACGCGAAACTCTTTGTTTCACATGTGGTTAGGTATATCCATGCTCAAGGTTCAAGGGTCCCTTAATAAGCCAATTCTCTATTTGTGTCATAGCCTATAGAACCTATCCTTTAGGACTGTATGCACCCAATGATGCTGAATCATTCCATTAAAATGAATTGTGTTGTGATGTTGTGCGCATTCACGCATTCATCCCATACTTCACAAAAAAAAAAACATTCCATTTGAAAGCTGGAAAATTACATTTTGGTCCCTGAGACCTGAAAAATTACATTTTGGCCAGAAAGGCCCAAAAATTCTCAATTTGGCCCCAAAGGCCCAAAAATTCTCAATTTGGCTACAATGGCCCAGAAGTTCACATTTTGGCCCCTAAGGCCCAAAAATTTCCAATTTGGCCACAGAGGCCCAAAAATTTCCAATTTGGCCACAGATGCCCAAAAATTCTCAATTTGGCCCCAAAGGCCCAAGAATACCCATTTTGGCCCCAAATGCCCCGAAAATTCACATCTTGGCGCCTAAGGCCCTAAAATTCACATCTTGGCCCCAAAGGCCCAAAAATTTCCAATTTGGCCCCAAAGGCCCAAAAGTTCCCAATTTGGCCACAAAGGCCCGAGAATTCCCAATTTGGCCTCAAAGGCTCAAAAACTCACATGTTGGCCTCAAAGGCCCAAAAACTCACATGTTGGCCTCAAAGGCCCAAAAACTCACATGTTGGCCTCAAAGGCCCAAAAATTCACATTTTGGCCCCTAAGGCCCAAAAAAAAAATTCTTTGAGAACTTAGGGCCTTTCGAAAAGTCGAGGTGTCCAGCCCTACCTTACATATCACATCCCATTGGGTCCTATCCTAGGTGTCCTACCCTACCAACGCTACCCTACATTGTTTGGTCATACCACCCCACATCACAAGGGTCAAGTCCAAATACCTTACCCATACACTACCCTACCGCACACTATCTCACATACCCTATGGAAACGCCTTATATAGGATAGTCTAATCGTTTTGACTATGTCCTTTTACAGGTACCCTTCTAAAGACCACCTGGACCCGAAACACCAACTGAGCTCTCACCCACAAGTCCAACAACCCCGATTGCACCAATGGCATCACTGTCTGACATCCAAAATCTCATAAAACAACTGGAGGCCAGAATGGAGGCTAGAATGAATAAGGCATTAGCTGCCCAGATGACTGCACTAATAGCTGAACTAGGTAGTGGTAATGGAAATGGGGCTTCAGCTGGGGGAAGTGGACCTGCTACCTCCAATCAAGGACCTGGTGCTGAACCGACAAACCCTACCCTTAACCTGGATGACATGCCCTCCAGAACTGCTTCTGAGCTGGAAGCTCAGAAAATGAGAGAGAAGCTGGAATTGTTGGAAAGGTCTATTACTGCCCTCAAGACACACAAGGAAGTGGTGGACATGGACTCCTTGTCCTTGTTCCCCGAAGCAAGATTACCTACAAAATTCAAGATGCCTAACATGGACAAGTTTGACGGAACCACTTGTCCCAAAACGCACCTGAAAATGTATGTGGGTGCCCTCAACCCGTTTGGCCTGAACAGCGAGCTCCTTGCTCAGTTGTTTCAGCAATCTTTGACTGGTGCTGCATTAAGATGGTTTGTGAGCTTAGATCGTGCCAAAATGAAGAATTGGGAGGACATATGCAATGCTTTCAACACGCAGTACCATTATAATATCGAAGTGGATGTTACCCGGAGGGAGCTGGAAACCACCAAACAAAAGAACAATGAACCCTTTTCCTCGTTCCTTATGAGGTGGAGGGCCAAAGCCGCCCAAATGATCAACCGGCCTTCAGAATAAGAACAGGTAGACATAATCATCAAGAATCTACTGCCTGTCTACCAGTCACTGCTTCAAACACAGTACTTGCCTACGTTCCAATCGCTCATTGCGACTGCAACTAAGGTGGAAGACTTAATCCAGTTGGGTCAACTCAAAGAAGACTCATACAAGAAGCAGAATCATGCTGGACTTTGAAAAACCGCCTACAAGACCTGGTTGACAATAGGACCATCATCCCCAAGAGCAAGCTGAACATCAACCAATCCCTTGCCTAACCATAGGATTAATGCAAAAAAAATTTTTTCGAACATGAATCGTTCGATCCTTTTGAACTTTTCTTGGAAATGAATGAAGTTTGTGTCTGAGAAGGTTGAGATCATGCCTCCAAAAGAACAAAGGAATTGTTCAAGACCAACAACAACATGTCCAATCGATTGAAGCATCGAGAAGAACAAAGTCACTATAGTCAATCCAATCCTAGTCCATCACAGTCCACCTAGAGTCTATCTTTTAGGGTCTAGTTTCTTTTCAAGTCTTCATTCAATTCAAATTTGTAAATCTAAGTGTCTTTTGTACACAAATTTTGTCTTATCAATAAAAAGGGATCAGTTTACGTTCCAATCATGTTTATACTCTTTCCCTATCCTTCCTGTGAAAGCACAAAAAAAAAATCGAAAAAAAAATAATAATAAAAAATTTTTTTAAAAAAATGATGATAAAAAAAAAAAGATAATAAAAATTGGCAAAGAAAAATGCATTCATTTGCTCTGCATCAATCAAGGCTGGGGGCATCCTAAGAAGCACCATCAAAGGGGAAGTTTTGAAGGGTAATCATGGAAAGGATCCAGCAAAGGGTGCGCAAAACTTCCAACAGTACCGAGGCAAAGCCGATTGAAGGGGTTAGGGCCAGAATGGTTTCTCCGAAAACCCAGGAATGGAAGATGCTCCGACAGAGAGGTGTCTGAATTTTGAGCTTAAAAGCGACAGAATAAAGAAGTTATGTTTGGAATTGGGTTGGGTCTGCATGAAGTCGCAATGCTATCCATACACTACTCAAGTCATCTCAGAATCAAGTTGCCTCGAAATTCTTTATGGAGAGGCTGCTTCTAAGCAAGTAAAAGGAAAAACGGGACAAAAGGAACCCCTGGTCAAAAGGAAGCAAACAAGCAAAAGAAAAAATGGGTCAAAAGGAACTTCTGCACAAAAGAAAGAAATCAAGGACAAAGCTACATGAAATCAAGTTGTCAAAAAACGGGTCAACTGCAAGCTCTCCGTTAAATTCAAGCCCATCAAGGGTAGATGACAAATCATTTCAGCCATAAGGACAAAGACCAAGCGGCTGCTCACATTTTGAAAAAGCAAGTTAAAAGGAGCAGTCATTTCCACAAATTGGATGACAACAAACACCTTGAAAATCAAGCGCCAAGCATGGCACAAGTACAAGTGTCCTTATAAACAAGGATCATTTCTCAAAACAAGGAAAAGGAAGAGTCTCCTCAAAATTCCTTATGGAGAGGAGAACCATTGTGGAAATAAGTTTCAAATTCAGAGGAAGATAAAGTTCAAGAAAAGGAATCAAATTAACCTCAAGAATTCAAACATGGCAAAGCCACAAACTCAAAGCATAAAAGCTTCTTCAACACTCAAGCCACTCAAGTTACCACCACAATGTGGGTATTCAAAACTCTTTGTGGTGAATACAAGTCATATTTCAATCAACCAGTGGTAAAACCACTACAACAACAAAGTCAGATTCGCTTAGGGTCATCACTATCATACGAGCTCGAGTCAATAAGTTGATTCAATATCATCAAAGTCGGGAATGAATCTCGTAAAGACATCAAGCCGGGAAGAAATCCCGCGAAGAAATCAAGTCAGAAATGAATTCTGCATCAACATCAAGTCGGGAAGGAATCCCGCAAAGACATCTAGTCGGGAATGAATCCCGTAAAGACATCAAGCCGGGAAGAAATCCCGCAAAGAAATTAAGTCAGAAATGAATTCTGCATCAACATCAAGTCGGGAAGGAATCCCGCAAAGACATCCAGTCGGGAATGAATCCCGTAAAGACATCAAGCCGGGAAGAAATCCCGCGAAGAAATCAAGTCAGAAATGAATTCTGCATCAACATCAAGTCGGGAAGGAATCCCGCAAAGACATCTAGTCGGGAATGAATCCCGTAAAGACATCAAGCCGGGAAGAAATCCCGCGAAGAAATCAAGTCAGAAATGAATTCTGCATCAACATCAAGTCGGGAAGGAATCCCACAAAGACATCAAGCCAGGAAGAAATCCCGCGAAGAAATCAAGTCAGAAATGAATTCTGTATTAATATCAAGTCGGGAAGGAATCCCGAAGAAATCAAATCAGAAATGAATTCCACAATCAGCATTAAGGCGAAATTGAATTTTGCCCCAACAGCAAGTCGGAAATAAATTTCGCACCAAGACAGAATGGAATTCCGCGCTAACATCAAGTCGGAGATGAATTCCGCACCAGCCGAGCACGAAGTTCGCATCCCGGAAGGAACTACGAAAGACCTGATTCTCCCCATCCCCCGAAGAGTTCTTGGAGATACGTAGGCAGCCACAAAGGCGCGGTCACAAACATAAGTCTGCATCATAAAAAGCATTTTCTCTTTGCCAATATAAAAAATAAAAATAATAAAAAAAAGAGAAGAAAAGAAAAATAAAAGCTGGAGTTGAAAACCCGAAAGGGCGGCTTCAGGCAAGAATTGAGCCCGCTAGGCTGAAAACCCGAAAGGGCGGTCTAGGCAAAAGTTAGGGCAAAGAGCCTGCTAGAGTCGAAAACCCGAAAGGGCGGCTACTAGGCAAAAGTTAAGGCAAAAAGAAAAAAAAAACAAGTGCTTTCAAAGGTCTCCTTGGGAGTATATAAATCATTTTTTTTCCAGGAATCACTGAGTTCCTTCGAGTCAAAATTCATTACAAGAAAAATTTGAGTCTCTAAATCGAGTCTGCAATGAGTCTCTAAAATCAAGTCTCCATCACCAGTGGTCATTCCACAACGAGTCACAAAAATCGAGTCATTCTCAAAAGTTCATTTTGAAAGCGTCACTCTTTGAGTCATTCCTCAAAAAAAAAGAGAGAGAGGAAAATGTCAATTCAATCCCCGGGGTTTCCAAAACAACCCTAAAAAATGTCAAACATAATCGTTGAGAGGTAATTCTTTAATACCTCGTCTCCACTCGGACCATCGTTTCTTCGATCCTTTCAGACGAGCGATGTCATCCACATCGTCCGTTTCCTCGAGTCACATAAGTGGCTTTGTTCTCTTTGATTCCTCAATCGATTGGACAAGTACAACACCAATGTCTTGAAGTATTCCATGGTCAGCACCATTCTGCGGGCAAGAAGTGATAAGAACCTTCACCATTCTCCCATCACAGAAGTAATCATGGAATTTTTAGTCTTTCATTAAGAAGAAATTCTATTTCAGCTAATAAGGGCATCAATTCTCTCAAGCAGGGGGCAAAATCCTCCAAGTCAAATTCAGGGGCAAGTGTTATAAAAAAAATACACAACCCAGGGTGAAACCCAACCATCGTCAATCTCTTTTACACAAACCCAGGGTAGAACCCGGTTAATGGTTAACCTTTTGTTTTACATAAAACCTAGGGTGAAACCCTAACCAATAACCAACCATTTTTCATCCAAAACCAAGCCATTTGATCATTTCGACTTTAGGTGGACCCTTGGTTCTCAAAGAAAAAAATAAAAATAAAACAAATCTCTTTTCAAGCCCTCATTAAGAGGCAAAATCTCTTTTCAAGCCCTCATTAAGAGGCAAAATCTCTTTTCAAGTCCTCTAAGAGGCAAAATCTCTTTTCAAGCCCTCATTAAGAGGCAAAACATCTTTTCAAGCCCTCATTAAGAGGCAACACATCTTTTCAAGTCCTCTAAGAGGCAAAACTTCTTTTTAAGTCCTCAAAGAGGCAAAAACATCTTTAAGTTACAAACATAAATCCATGCATTTGATCATTTCATTTCAAAGAAAAAGACCACGGCGGGGTTTCCTCCTCTGCCCATCCTCAAAATTTGCTCCTTCAACCACTGGCTCTCATAAATCATTTTTATGATAGCCAGTGGGGGGCAACTGTGAATACTCAAATTTTGAGGCTCGAAGAGCCAATTTTCCAGGACGCGGCGGTGGCGGCCGCCCTTAAGGGCGGCGGCAGTCGCCTGTGAATACCCAAATTTTGAGGCTCGAAGAGCCAATTTTCCCAGACTGCAAACAGTCCGATCGGACCAAAGACCATTTTGGAAGTTCACCGAAAGTATGCCAATATGGTACTTGAAACGTCCGGGACATCGCAAGGATCGCGGAACTAGTCCCGGAATATTTTTTGGAGATCCAGAACTCCCGAAAAAGCCTCCAAAACGAGAAAAAAAGCACACGGGTCGATGTGCCCGCCCTCAGGGGCGGGCACGCCCGCCCCCATGGGGCCTACCCGCCCCCCAAGGGTGGTCCAGCTCGCCCTCAAGGGCGGTCCAGTCCGCCCTCAAGGGCGGGCACGACCGCCCCACTAGGGCGGGCACGCCCGCCCTGGAGGGTGGGCATGCCCGCCCTCAAGGGGCAGGCACGCCCGCCTCCCTGAGGCGGGCACGCTCGCCCTCGAGGGGCAGGCACGCCCGCCCCCTTGAGGCAGGCACGCCCGCCGTCGAGGGGCAGGCACGCCCGCCCCCCTGAGGCGGGCACGCCCGCCCTCAAGGTGGGCACGCCCGCCCCCGGGTCTCCTTTTTTCCTATAAAATTGGCCCTGGGGCCTCCGTTTTGAGACACTCAGTCTGTGTTGACGGTCGCTCCTTCTCCCCTACGCTCCTTGCGATTCTTTACTGCTTTCTTGCATTTTAATTTAGTTTTATCGCTTTCTTGCTTTGTTAAGTGGTCACTAAAATTAAATTAATTAAAATTCCCTCAACGAGGAGCTTAACCTGGAGTTAAGAAGCGGTCGACGATTAAATCAGGTACGTAAGTTAAACTCTGCCTATTTAATTTTAGCACTTCATGCATGCTTCTCTTCTACTCCTAATAATTCTACAACTGCATAAATGCATTCATATCATCACATAGGCAAGTAAATCGCCTCAATTAAAATATGATTAAGCTAAATGCCCGGTTAATTAATAATCGTGGTATTAAAGCCTAAACCCGACAATATTGGCTTAAAATACCTAGTTAATTAATAGCTATGGTGTAATCGCCTTTATTTCGAACAAATTTGGCTTAAGTCCAATTAATCAATAATTGTGGCTAAAAAGCTTTAATTCAAACACATTTTTCCCGGCAATAAATTGCCTACATTACAATTCGGTTAATCAATTTTCGGCAAATACGTTGCCTATAAATTAGATTAACTACTTTCAGCGACAAATCGCTTAAATCAATTCTTTGGCAAAACGCCTTAAATTAATCAACTTATTTTGGCTAAAAGCCTTAAATCAATCATTTTGGCGACAATCGCCTAAAAAATAATCTTTTGGCAAACAGATTGCTCAAATCAACCTTCTTTGGCTAAAAGCCTTTAAATTAATCAAACTTTTGGCTAAAAGCCTTCAAATAATCAATTTTGGCGACAATCGCCTAAATCACATCAATTTCTTGGCAACAATTGCCTAAAGCAAATCTTTTTGGCTAAAAGCCATTAAAATCAACATTTTTGGCATCAAATGCCTAAATCAATCAATTTTCAGGCAAAATGCCTAAACAAAATGCACAAAGCATACACACACTCATGCATAAAGCATCCCCATTCAAAGCCCTCTAAAAGAGGCCTATCGAACTACGTAGACTTTGATCTTCCATTCAAACGGAAGTACGTAGGCACGTTTGGGATTTAACCCTGAGCGGCAAGTCAAAATCGCATAAACATTTTAATTGGTCCAATCACATTAATCACCCTGCAAAGCATTCATTCATGGTTAGTTTATCAGCATGACATAGTCTCGGGATCCATCTCGGGTTTGCATACCATGCCTTAGACATTGGGATAATTAATCTAGTAACTAGGTTAATTAAAATCGGAGTCACTTAGGGTTTTTCCTAGTTTACCCTAAAATAATTAAACAAGGTGGCGACTCATACATTCACGTGCATTTCTGGCCTTAGTCACATGCATTCATATGCCATGATGTTTGGGGAGGGGTTCACACATCCGCCGTTCGCGGCACCCACCGTTCGGGGTGGCGGCAGCCGCTCTCCAGCCTGGTTTTTCCTATAAATACAGGCCCGAATCAACAGTTTTACTCACTCAGTCTGTGTTGATGGACGCTCTCTTCTCTCCTACGCTCCTTGTGGTTCTTTTACTGCTTTTCTGCATTTAGTGTAGGCTTTTATTACTCTGCTGTTGTGATATTTGGTCACTTAATTAAATTAATTTTAATTAATATTCGCCAAACGAGGAGCTTAATCTGGAATTTTCAAGTTGAAGCTAAGAAGCGACCGCCGATTAACTCAGGTAATAATGAAACTCTGCCCATTTAATTTCAGCATTTTGTGCATATTTTCTCTTCTACTCTAAATTCTAATTAAATAATTAAAAAATTGCATTCACACCATCGTCATTTTGGCAGTAAACTGCCTTAAGTAAATAAGTTTAGGCTAAAATGCCCGGTTAATCAATAATCGTGGTATTAATGCTTAACTCCAAACATATTGGCTAAAGTGCCTAGTTAATTAATAACTACGGCGTAATTGCCTTTATTTCGAACAGTTCGGCTAAAAGTCCAATTAATCAATAATTGTGGCTAAAAGCCTTAATCAATCACATTTTTGGCAACAAATTGCCTACAGTTTAATCAATCACGTTTTAGCAACAAATTGCCTACGGTTTAATCAATCGCTTTTGGCAACAAATTGCCTATAATTCAAATAACCACCTTTTTGGCGACAAATCGCCCAAATAATCACCTTTTCTTTGGCAATAATTTGCCTAAATTACATATCATCTTTTGGCACGAATGCCTTAATCATTTTGGCGACAAATCGCCCAACAAAACCCTTTGGCACAAATGCCCTTAGTCAATCACTCTGGCGACAAATCGCCTAACCAATCTTTGGCAACAAATTGCCTAATAAAATATCAACTTTTGGCACAAATGCCTTAATCAATCATTTTGGCGACAAACAGCCCAAACATCAATTTTTGGCAATAAATTGCCCAATCAAACACCTTTTGGCAACAAATGCCTAAAACAAAAAATCAATCAATCTTTGGCAAAAATGCCTAAAAAATGCACAAAGCATGCACACACTCATGCATGAAGCATACCCCTTCAAAATGCCTTTGAATAGGCTTTATCGAACTACGTCGGCTTTGATCTCTCATTCAAATGAGAGTACGTAGGCACGTTCGAGATTTAACCCCGAGCGGCAAGTCGAAATCACCAAAACACTTTACTGGTCCAATCGCATCAATTTACCTTGCAAAGCATTTACACTTAGGTTAGTTAATCAGCATGACATAGTCTCGGGATCCACCTCGGGTTCGTAGATTATGCCTTAAACTTTGAGATAATTAACCTAGACTTAGGTTAATTAAAATTGGAGTCATTTAGGGTTCTTTCTTAGTTTTCCCTTATAAAAATAAACTAGGTGGCGACTTCATAAAACACACACGTGAGCATACCTCGTTCTAGCACAATTTTGCCTTCGGGGGGAGGGTTCACAGTTTGGTGACTCCGCTGGGGAATATTGTAATCATTTTGCATAAAGTGGACTACAATTGCTGCATCAACTAACTTGCCCTTCTTTAGGGTATTATTTTGTTGTGCTTTGTTTTGTACAGGTACCCTAACACTAATCAAGTGTTCTTTCTTTAAGAATACTTGATAAGGAAATTTGGACTTAATTGTAAAATTTAATTAAAACATTTAAACTTGTTGATTTATTTGCACGATTGAGAATCTTTTTCTCCATTGCATAAAAAACGAATTTCAAATGAATTTCTTCTCTCCTGTTCAAACTTCTGAGTTTGGATAGCGAGTAGCGCTGATCGGCAGGTCTCCTTGATTATGTCGACGGACAGCCAAAGCGTCCTCCCTGTTACCGCAAACCATCCCTAATCCTTTTGGGGGTGGCCCATGAGTATGCGTACTGTTGGACCCACGCGAAACTCTTTGTTTCACATGTGGTTAGGTATATCCTTACTCAAGGTTCAAGGGTCCCTTAATAAGCCAATTTTCTATTTGTGTCATAGCCTATAGAACCTATTGTTTTCGCCGAAATCCCGTAAAACCCCGGAAGGATCTCGAAAAACATCTCTCTTGATTGGTTTGTGTTATTTATTTTTGGAAAAAGGTGATAAAAATCTTTTTGGATACTGTGAATACTCAAATTTTGAGGGTCAAAAGGCCAATTTTCCCGGACCCGGCCGCCGAGACCGGCGGCCCGGGCCGCCCTCCAGCCCATTTTTCCCTATAAAAATGACCCCCGGGTCATCATTTTTCCTGACTCAGTCTGTGTTGACGGATGCTCCTTCTCCCCTACGCTCCTTGCGATTCTTTACTGCTTTTCTGCATTTTTAATTTTAGCTTTATTGCTTTCTTGTTGTGTTAATTGGTCACTAAAATTGAACTAATTAATATTCCCTTAACGAGGAGCTTAACCTGGAGTTAAGAAGTGGCCGTCGATTAAATCAGGTACATAAACTAAATTCTGCCTATTTAATTTTAGCATTTCATGCATGCTTCTTCTTCTACTCCTAATAATTCTACAACTGCATTAAATGCATTCATATCATTGTTAGGCAAATAAAATGCCTCAATTAAAAGGATTTTTAGGCTAAATGCCCGGTTAATCAATAATCGTGGTATTCATGCCAAAATCCGACAATGTTGGCTTTAAAATACCTAGTTAAATTAATGGCTATGGTATAATTGCCTTTATTTCGAACAGTCATAGCTTAAGTCCAATTAATTAATAATTGTGACTAACAAAGCTCCAATTAAACACGTTTTCTCGGCAATAAATTGCCTACATTTTAATTCAAGTAATCACTTTTGGCAAACAAATTGCCTATAAGTGAGATTAATCTTTTTTTTCTTAGCGACAAATCGCTTAAATCACAATCTTTGTCTAAAAGCCTTCAAACAATTGCTTTCGGCAAACAAATTGTCTTAAAGTAATCAATTTTGGCGATAATCGCCCAATCATCAATTTTTGGCAATAAATTGCCTGAATCAACTTCTTTTTGGCTAAAAGCCTTCAAATACCAACTTTTGGCACAAATGCCTTCATCACTTTGGCGACAAATCACCTAATCATTTTCTGGCAATAAATTGCCTAAATCTTTTGGCTAAAAGCCTTCAAATATCCACTTTTGGCACAAATGCCTTAATCACTTTGGCGACAAATCGCCTAACCAATTTTCGACAATTAAATTGCCTAAATCACTCTTTTTGGCTAAAAGCCATTAAAATCAACATTTTGGCATGAAATGCCTAAAAATCAACTTTTTGGCAAAATGCCTAAACAAAATGCACAAAGCATACACACACTCATGCATAAAGCATAACCATTCAAAGCCCTTCAAAGAAGGCCTATCGAACTACGTTGACTTTGATCTTCCATTCGAACGGAAGTACGTAGGCACGTTTGGGATTTAACCCCGAGCGGCAAGTCAAAATCACATAAACATTTTAATTGGTCCTATTGTTTCATTCACCCTGCAAAGCATTCACTCATAGGTTAGTTCATCAGCATGACATAGTCTCGGGATCCACCTCGGGTTCGTTAGATCATGCCTTAACCATTGGGATAATTAATCTAGTAACTAGGTTAATTAAAATCGGAGTCACTTAGGGTTTTTTCCTAGTTTACCCTGAAATAATTAAACAAGGTGGCGACTCACACATCACGTGCATTTCTTCCTTAGTCATATGCATTCGGTATGCATTGACGATATTTGGGGAGGGGTTCACAGATACGCGATGCCGATAAATCGGTCTTATAAATTATTTTTGAGTCGCCACCCATTTTTTCGGCAATGGGACCGTTTCCAATTTTAATTTTATTAAATGACTCCATTTTAAACCCAATTTTATTTAAGGCCAAATTATTTAGAAAAACTGGTCAGGCGTACCAAGTACGATTCTAGGTAAGGGAATTAGGTACGTCGGCCCGTTAGAAGCTGACGCCCGGAAAACCGGCCTCTTTTAACCTACGATTTCTAATTGATTTTATTTTAGAAAAAGCCAAATTATTTAAACCCATCCCGAATAAATCGAACCGAGTTCCTATGTGGAAAATTAATTAATCATCCCAAGTAAATACATTCATTGCATCCACTCATAAATTAATTGTCACATCCATCATTCATCCACCATACATATCAAATAAAATTAAAAGACCCGCTCTTGCCTTATGGTTAAAGGCGGGCCACAAGCCGAGTTTAATAATATAGTTAAAAGGAAATAACAAATATTAAATCTCAAAATACCATAATCACAACAGATTAATTGACTTGGTTTGATTAAAACTCAATTTTCCCATTATTGATTATTTCCCGGATTAAGCTTAGAAATCTATTTAATGAAATGAAATTAAGACAAAATAATAAAAATAATCTGGGACTGGAAGACAGTCGCGTCACGCGGCTGTTCTACGGAAGAATAGTCGCGTGGCGTAGCTCTTATCTTTTATTCTGGGGTTTGTAATAGTTGCGTCACGCAGCTGTTTTATGAAGAACAGTCGCGTGACAGAACTCTGGTTATGGTCCTGTAGACTAGAACAACTGCGTCACGCAGCTGTTCTATGAAGAACAGTCGCGTGACGGAACTCCTAGCTACGTGACGGAACTGTTCGTGACTTATTTAAAATACTCAGACATATTGATTATTTATTTACAGTGAAACATTAAATACAAGTATAAAACAAAATAGAAGCTGAGTACGCGAACAGCTGCGTCACGCAGGTGGTCCAATCCAGGCTAAGGGCTTTTGGACATGAACAGTCGCGTCACGCAGGTAGTAGCTGCGTGACGCGGCTGCTCTGGTCCACAACTGTGAACCCCTCCCCAAAATATCATAGCATATGAATGCATGTGACTAAGTGTAGAAATGCACGTGAATGTATGAGTCGCCACCTTGTTTAATTATTTTAGGGTAAACTAGGAAAAAACCCTAAGTGACTCCAATTTTAATTAACCTAATTATTAGATTAATTAACCCAATGTTTAAGGCATGGTGTGCAAACCCGAGATGGATCCCGAGACTATGTCATGCTGACAAAACTAACCATGAATGAATGCTTTGCAAAGTGATTAATGTAATTTGAACCAATTTTAAGTGATTGCGACTTGCCGCTCGGGGTTAAATCCCAAACGTGCCTACGTACTTCCGTTTGAATGGAAGATCAAAGTCAACGTAGTTCGATAGGCCTTCTTTGAAGGGCTTTGAATGGGTATGCTTAATGCATGAGTGTGTGTATGCTTTGTGCATTTTGTTTTGGCATTTTGCCAAAGAATTGATTGATTTGATTTTAGGCATTTGATGCCAAAAATGTTGATTTAATGGCTTTTAGCCAAAAGATTGATTTAGGCAATTCGGTTGCCAAAATGACTGATTTTAGGCGATTGTCGCCAAAATGATTGATTTTAAGGCTTTTAGCCAAAAAGAGTTGATTTAGGCAATTTATTGCCAAAAGTTGATGACTGGGCGATTGTCGCCAAAATTGATTGACTTAAAGGCAATTTATTTGCCAAAAGCAATTGTTTGAAGGCTTTGAAGCCAAAATATTGATTTAAGCGATTTGTCGCTAAGAAAATGGTTAATCTACTTATAGGCAATTTTATTTGCCAAAAGTGATTAATTGATTTGCAATGTAGGCAATTTATTGCCAAGAAAACATGTTTAATTAAGGCTATTTCGCCACAATTATTGATTAATTGGACTTAAGCCGGACTTTGTTCGAAATAAAGGCAATTTCGCCATAGTTATTGATTAACTAGGCTTTTTAGCCAATATTGTCGGATTTAGGTTTAAATACCACGATTATTAATTAACCGGGCATTTAGCCTAAATTTATTTAATTGAGGCAATTTACTTGCCTAAAGATGACGTGAATGCATTTATGCAGTTGTAGAATTAGGAGGAGTAGAAGAGAAACATGCATGAAGTGCTAAATTAAATAGGCAGAGTTTAGTTCATGTACCTGATTTAATCGATAGCCACTTCTTAACTCCAGGTTAAGCTCCTCGTTAAGGGAATTTTAATTAATTTTAATTTAGTGACCAAGTATCACCACAAGAAAGCAATAAAATTAAAATTAAAAAATGCAAGAAAGCAGTAAAGAATCGCAAGGAGCGTAGGGAGAAGGAGCGTCCGTCAACACAGACTGAGTGCCTCAAAACGGAGCCCCAGAGCCTCTTTTTATAGGAAAAAACGCACCCCGGGCGCGCCTGCACGCCCGCCATGCTTGGCGGGCGTGTCCGCCCATGCTGGGCGGGCATGCCCGCCGAACTTGGGCGGGCGTGTCCGCCCAAGCTGGGCGGGCATGCCCGCCCTAGCTGGGCGGGCATGGCCGCCCAAGCAGGGCGCGCGTGCCCGCCTAGGCTGGGCGGGCATGGCCGCCCAAGCTGGGCGGGCGTGCCCGCCTAGACTGGGCGGGCATGGCCGCCCTAGCTGGGCGGGCGTGCCCGCCCATGGCCGCCTAGACTGGGCGGGCATGCGTGCCTTTCTCTTTTTCTCTTCTTTTTTTTTGTTCCGGAGGCTTTTCCGGGAATTTCGGACCTCCAAAAAATATTCCGGGACCGGTTCTGCGATCCTCGTGAAATTCCGGACGTTTCAAGTACCATATTGACATACTTCCAGTAAATGTCCAAAATGGCCTTCGGTCCGGCCGGACTGTTTGCAGTCCGGCATTGACACTGTAGAAAAGTCAAAGTTACTGTAGCAAGGTCAAAATTTGAGTATTCACAGTTGCCCCCCACTGGCTATCATAAAAATGATTTATGAGAGCCAGTGGTCGTCTGAAGGAGCAAATTTTGAGGATGGGCAGAGGAGGAAACCCCGCCGTGGGTTTTTTCTATGCAATGAAATGATCAAATGCATGGATTTATGTTTGCAACTTAAAGTTGTTTTTGCCTCTTTGAGGACTTGAAAAGATGTTTTTCCTCTTAGAGGACTTGAAAAAGATGTTTTGCCTCTTAATGAGGGCTGGAAAAGAGATTTTGCCTCTTAATGAGGGCTTGAAAAGATGATTTTGCCTCTTAATGAGGGCTTGAAAAGTTGATTTTGCCTCTTAGAGGACTTGAAAAGATGTTTTGCCTCTTAATGAGGGCTTGAAGATGTTTTGCCTCTTAGAGGACTTGAAAAGATGTTTTGCCTCCTAATGAGGGCTTGACAAAGAGATTTGTTTCATTTTTGTTTTCTTCTTTGAGAACCAAGGGTCCACCTAAAGTCGAAATGATCAAATGGCTTGGTTTTGGGTGAAAAGTGGTTGGTTATTGGTTATAGTTTCACCCTAGGTTTTATGTAAAAAAAAGGTCAACCATTAACCGGGTTCTACCCTGGGTTTGTGTAAAAGAGATTGACGATGGTTGGGTTCCACCCTGGGTTGTGTATTTTTTTTTTTTTTTTAACACTTGCCCCTGAATCCGACTTGGAGGATTTTGCCCCCTGCTTGAGAGAATTGATGCCCTTATTAGCTGGAATGAAAGACTAAAAATTCCGTGATTACTTCTGTGATGGGAGAATGGTGAAGGTTCTTATCACTTCTTGCCCCCCAGAATGGTGCTGACCATGGAATATTTCAAAACATTGGTGTTGTACTTGTCCAATCGATTGAGGAATCAAGGAGAACAAGGCCACTGAGGAAATGGACAATGTGGATGACATCGCTCGTCTGAAAAGGATCGAAGAAACGATGGTCCGAGTGGAGATGAGGTATTAAAGAATTACCTCTCAATGATTATGTTTGACATTTTTTTAGGGATTGTTTTGGAAATCCCGGGGATTGAATTGACATTTTCCTCTCTCTCTTTTTTTTTAGAGGAATGACTCAAAGAGTATCTCTTTCAAAACGAACTTTTGAGAATGACTCGATTTTTGTGACTCGTTGTGGAATGACCACTGGTGATGGAGACTTGATTTCAGAGACCCATTGGAGACTCGATTTAGAGACTCAAATTTTGTCTTGTAGTGGATTTTGACTCGAAGGAAACTCAGTGATCGCTGGAAAAAATGATTTAAGGACACACTTTGCTGTTTGTCCTACAAAAAAATTGACTCTCTAAAAGAATTCATGAAAGCACTTTTTTTCTTTTTTTTTTTATTTTTTATTTTTTTTTTTTTGGCCTTAACTTTTGCCTAGTAGCCGCCCTTTCGAGTTTTCGACTCTAGCAGGTTCTTTGCCCTAACTTTTGCCTAGACCGCCCTTTCGGGTTTTCAGCCTAGCGGGCTCAATTCTTGCCTGAAGCCGCCCTTTCGGGTTTTCAACTCCAGCTTTTATTTTTCTTTTCTTCTCTTTTTTTTTTACTATTTTTATTATATATTTTATTTTATATTGGCAAAGAGAAAATGCTTTTTATGATGCAGACTTATGTTTGTGACCGCGCCTTTGTGGCTGCCTACGTATCTCCAAGAACTCTTCGGGGGATGGGGAGAATCAGGTCTTTCGTAGTTCCTTCCGGGATGTGAACTTCGTCCTCGGCTGGTGCGAATTTCATCTCCGACTTGATGTTAGTGCGGAATTCCTTTCCGTCTCGGTGCGGAATTTATTTCCGACTTGCTGTTGGGGCAAAAGCCAATTCCGACTTAATGCTGATTGTGGAATTCATTTCCGATTTGATTTCTTCGGGATTCTTTCCCGACTTGATATTAATACAGAATTTATTTCTGACTTGATTTCTTCGCGGGATTTCTTCCCGGCTTGATTTCTTCGCGGGATTCCTTCCCGACTTGATGTTGATGCAGAATTCATTTCTGACTTGATTTCTTCGCGGGATTCCTTCCCGGCTTGATGTCTTTGCGGGATTCCTTCCCGACTTGATGTTGATGCAGAATTCATTTCTAACTTGATTTCTTCGCGGGATTCCTTCCCGGCTTGATGTCTTTGCGGGATTCATTCCCGGCTGGATGTCTTTACGGGATTCATTCCCGGCTTTGATGATGTTGAATCAACTTATTGACTCGAGCTCTAGGCGAATCTGACTTTGTTGTTGTAGTGGTTTTACCACTGGTTGACTGAAATATGACTTGTATTCATCACAAAGAGTTTTGAATACCCACATTGTGGTGGTAACTTGAGTGGCTTGAGTGTTGAAGAAGCTTTTATGCTTTGAGTTTGTGGTTTCGCCATGTTTGAATTCTTGAGGTTAATTTGATTCCTTTTCTTGAACTTTATCTTACTCTGAATTTGAAACTTATTCCTCAATGGTTCTCCTCTCCATAAGGAATTTTGAGGAGACTCTTCCTTGAGAAATGATCCTTGTTTATAAGGACACTTGTACTTGTGCCATGCTTGGCGCTTGATTTTCAAGGTGTTTGTTGTCATCCAATTTGTGGAAATGACTGCTTCTTTTAACTTGCTTTTTCAAAATGTGTGCAGCCGCTTGGTCTTTGTCCTTATGGCTGAAATGATTTGTCATCTACCCTTGATGGGCTTGAATTTAACGGAGAGCTTGCAGTTGACCCGTTTTTGACAACTTGATTTCCTGTAGCTTTGTCCTTGATTTCTTTCTTTTACGCAGAAGTTCCTTTGACCCATTTTTTTCTTTTGCTTGTTTAGAAGCAGCCTCTCCATAAAGAATTTCGAGGCAACTTGATTCTGAGATGACTTGAGTAGTGTATGGATTGCATTGCGACTTCGTGCAGACCCAATCCAATAACTTCTTTATTCTGTCGCTTTTAAGCTCAAAATTCAGACACCTCTCTGTCGGAGCATCTTCCATTCCTGGGTTTTCGGAGAAACCATTCTGGCCTTAACCCCTTCAATCGGCTTTGCCTCGGTACTGTTTGAAGTCTTGTGTACCCTTTGCTGGATCCTTTCCATGATTACCCTTCAAAACTTCCCTTTTGACGGTGCTTCTTAGGATGCCCCCAGCTTTGATTGATGCAGAGCAAATGAAAGGATGAATGCATTTTTCTTTGCCAATTTTTATTATCTTTTTTTGTCAAAATTGGTTTTTTTATATTTTTTTTCAATTTTTTTTTTGTGCTTTCACAGGAAAAGATAGGGAAAGAGTATAAACATGATTGGAACGTAAACTGATCCCTTTTTATTGATAAGACAAAATTTGTGTACAAAAGACACTTAGATTTACAAATGAAAACTTGAATGGAAATGAAAATGTAAAGAAAAAAAAAAACTGGACTCTAGGTGGACTGTGATGGACTAGGATTGGATTGACTGTAGTGACTTTGTTCTTCTCGATGCTTAAATCGATCAGACAGGTTGTTGTTGGTCTTGAACAATTCCTTTGTTCTTTTGGAGGTTTGATCTCAACAAACTTCATTCATTTCTAAGAAAAGTTCGAAAGGATCGAACGATTCTTGTTCAGCAAATTTTTTTTTTTTTTACATTAATCCCATGGTTAGGCAAGGGATTGGTTGATGTTCAGCTTACTCTTGGGGATGATGGACCCATTGTCAACCAGGTCTTGTAGACGGTTTTTTAAAGTCCAGCATGATTCGGTCTTATGCCCATGTCCTTGATCATACTCACAGTATTCATTGGCTTTGAAATTCCGGGGCAGGGGGTTTAGTAATGGCCTTGCTTCTAAGGGCTTCAGTAAATTTGCTCTCACTGCTTCTCGGAACACCAAAAGGATTGGAATGCCGAGATCAGTATATTGCCTCCTTGGCTGATTGTTTCCCAAATTCCCAACACATAAAGGATTCGTGGGGATTATACTGGCTGTTTCATTTGTCTTACTGGACCCAGCATGATTCGGCTTCTTGTATGAGTCTTCTTTGAATTGACCCAACTGGATTAAGTCTTCCACCTTAGTTGCAGTTGCAATGAGCGATTGGAACGTAGGCAAGTACTGTGTTTGAAGCTGTGACTGGTAGACAGGCAGTAAATTCTTGATTATTATGTCAACTTGTTCCTGTTCAGAGGGTCGGTTGATCATTTGAGCAGCTTTGGCTCTCCACCTCGAAAGGAACGAGGAGAAGGGCTCGTTTTTCTTTTGTCTAGTGGTTTCCAGCTCCCTCCGGGTAACATCCACTTCGATATTATAATGGTATTGCGTATTAAACGCATTACAGATGTCTTCCCAGGTCTTCATTTTAGACCGGTCTAGGCTGACAAACCATCTCAAAGCAGCACCAGTGAGTGATTGTTGAAACAGCTGAGCAAGGAGCTCGCTGTTCAGGCCAAACGGGTTGAGGGCACCCACATACATTTTCAGGTGCGTTTTGGGACAAGTGGTTCCATCAAACTTGTCCATGTTGGGCATTTTGAACTTCGTGGGCAGTCTTGCTTCAGGGAACAAGGACAAGGAGTCCATGTCCACTACTTCCTTGTGTGTTTTAAGGGCAATGATTGACCTTTCCAAGAGTTCCAATTTTTCTCTCATTTTCTGAGCTTCCAGCTCAGAAGCAGTTCCAGAGGGCATGTCATCCAGGTTAAGGGTAGGGTTTGTCGGTTCAGCACCAGGTCCTTGATTGGAGGTAGCAGGTCCACTTCCCCCAGCTGAAGCCCAATTTCCATTACCACCACCTAGTTCAGCTAATAGGGCAGTTCTCTGGGGAGCCAATGCCTCATTCATTCTAGCCTCCATTCTTGCCTCCAGCTGTTCGATTAGGTTTTGAATGTCACTGAGTGATGCCATTGCCGCAGGTGGGGTTGTTGAAGTTATAGGTGAGACTGGTGAAACAGGTGAAGTTGGTGAGAGTACTATTGGCGTGGCTGGTACTTGAACAGGGGGTACCTGTGAAAGGACATAGTCAAAACGATTAGACTAATCCTATATAAGGTATTTTCATAGGGTATGTGAGATAGTGTGAGGTGGGGTAATGTATGGGTAAGGTATTTGGACTTGACTCTTATGATGTGGGGTGGTATGACCAAACAATGTTGGGTGGTGTTGATATAGGGAAGAATGACTTGACCCTGTGAGATGGGACGGTCTGACCCTATGTGGTAGGGTAATGTTGGTATGCTAGGACACCTCGACTTTTCGAATGGCCCTAAGTTCTCAAAGAAAATTTTTTCTTGGGCCTTAGGGGCCAAAATGTAATTTTTCAGGTCTCAGGGACCAAAAATGTGATTTTCCAGCTTTTGAAATTAAATGTTCTTTTTTTTTGTGAAGCATGGGATGAATGTGTGAATGCGCACAACATCACAACATAATTCATTTATGATATGATTCTCATCATTGGGTGCATACAGTCCTAAAGGATAGGTTCTATAGGCTATGACACAAATAGAGAATAGGCTTATAAGGGACCCTTGAACCTTGAGTATAGATATACCTAACCACATGTGAAACAAAGAGTTTCGCGTGGGTCCAACGGTACGCATACTCATGGGCCACCCCCAAAAGGATTAGGGATGGTTTGCGGTAACAGGGAGGACGCTTTGGCTGTCCGTCGACATAATCAAAGAGACCTGCCGATCAGCGCTACTTGCTATCCAGACTCAGAAGTTTGAACAGAGAGAGAAGAAATTCATTTGAAATTCATTTTTTATGCAATGGAGAAAAAGATTCTCAATCGTGCAAATTAATAAACAAATTTAAATGACTTAAAGCAAAGTTCAATTAGGTCCAAATTTTCCTTATTAAGCATTCTTAAAGAAAGAATACTTAAATTTTTTTGTTGGGGTACCCTGCAAAACAAAGCATAGTAAAATAATACCCTAAAGAAGGGCCGGTTAGTTTACACAGCAATCGTAGTCCTCTTATGCAAAAAAATTGCATAACTCCCCAGCAGAGTCGCCAAAACTGTGAACCCCTCCCCAAAATATCATAGCATATGAATGCATGTGACTAAGGGTAGAAATGCACGTGAATGTATGAGTCGCCACCTTGTTTAATTATTTTAGGGTAAACTAGGAAAAAACCCTAAGTGACTCCAATTTTAATTAACCTAATTATTAGATTAATTAACCCAATGTTTAAGGCATGGTGTGCAAACCCGAGATGGATCCCGAGACTATGTCATGCTGACAAAACTAACCATGAATGAATGCTTTGCAAAGTGATTAATGTAATTTGAACCAATTTTAAGTGATTGCGACTTGCCGCTCGGGGTTAAATCCCAAACGTGCCTACGTACTTCCGTTTGAATGGAAGATCAAAGTCAACGTAGTTCGATAGGCCTTCTTTGAAGGGCTTTGAATGGGTATGCTTAATGCATGAGTGTGTGTATGCTTTGTGCATTTTGTTTTGGCATTTTGCCAAAGAATTGATTGATTTGATTTTAGGCATTTGATGCCAAAAATGTTGATTTAATGGCTTTTAGCCAAAAGATTGATTTAGGCAATTCGGTTGCCAAAATGATTGATTTTAGGCGATTGTCGCCAAAATGATTGATTTTAAGGCTTTTAGCCAAAAAGAGTTGATTTAGGCAATTTATTGCCAAAAGTTGATGATTGGGCGATTGTCGCCAAAATTGATTGACTTAAAGGCAATTTATTTGCCAAAAGCAATTGTTTGAAGGCTTTGAAGCCAAAATATTGATTTAAGCGATTTGTCGCTAAGAAAATGGTTAATCTACTTATAGGCAATTTTATTTGCCAAAAGTGATTAATTGATTTGCAATGTAGGCAATTTATTGCCAAGAAAACATGTTTAATTAAGGCTATTTCGCCACAATTATTGATTAATTGGACTTAAGCCGGACTTTGTTCGAAATAAAGGCAATTTCGCCATAATTATTGATTAACTAGGCTTTTTAGCCAATATTGTCGGATTTAGGTTTAAATACCACGATTATTAATTAACCGGGCATTTAGCCTAAATTTATTTAATTGAGGCAATTTACTTGCCTAAAGATGACGTGAATGCATTTATGCAGTTGTAGAATTAGGAGGAGTAGAAGAGAAACATGCATGAAGTGCTAAATTAAATAGGCAGAGTTTAGTTCATGTACCTGATTTAATCGATGGCCACTTCTTAACTCCAGGTTAAGCTCCTCGTTAAGGGAATTTTAATTAATTTTAATTTAGTGACCAAGTATCACCACAAGAAAGCAATAAAATTAAAATTAAAAAATGCAAGAAAGCAGTAAAGAATCGCAAGGAGCGTAGGGAGAAGGAGCGTCCGTCAACACAGACTGAGTGCCTCAAAACGGAGCCCCAGAGCCTCTTTTTATAGGAAAAAACGCACCTCGGGCGCGCCTGCACGCCCGCCATGCTTGGCGGGCGTGTCCGCCCATGCTGGGCGGGCATGCCCGCCGGGCTTGGGCGGGCGTGTCCGCCCAAGCTGGGCGGGCATGCCCGCCCTAGCTGGGCGGGCATGGCCGCCCAAGCTGGGCGCGCGTGCCCGCCTAGGCTGGGCGGGCGTGCCCGCCTAGACTGGGCGGGCATGCGTGCCTTTCTCTTTTTCTCTTCTTTTTTTTTCGTTCCGGAGGCTTTTCCGGGAATTTCGGACCTCCAAAAAATATTCCGGGACCGGTTCTGCGATCCTCGTGAAATTCCGGACGTTTCAAGTACCATATTGACATACTTCTAGTAAATGTCCAAAATGGCCTTCGGTCCGGCCGGACTGTTTGCAGTCCGGCATTGACACTGTAGAAAAGTCAAAGTTACTGTAGCAAGGTCAAAATTTGAGTATTCACAACAACTACCTTTCAAACTACTCTTTTTTACGTGTTCTTTTTGTCAAAGTGATTAAAATCAATCTAGGAGAGTTCAACAGTGGGCAAACTTACGTTTTATTAATAACAAATCAACTAGACACTATGAAAATGAGATTTTAAGAGATAAAATACTAGAAATGAAAGATAAAGCTTAGATTAGTTACCTTGCCCTGAGATTTGAGGATTGCATACGCTGAGATTAACTTAGAGACGTTGTTTCACGATTCCAAAAGTGTAGTCACTAAGTCTTTTCACAAAATAAATCGTTTTCTTTTTGCTTTCTTTCCTCTCTTTTCCTCTTCTTATCCTTTTTTTGTATTTTTTGATTTTGAATCTAAAATATCTATGACTCGATCTTCCCCAAGTTTACTCAGTTGAATTCTTAAGGAAGAACTCTAGTCGTTAACCTAAAAACTTAAACTCAGAATGCGATCTTTCTTAGAGGAAATGAGAGCAAAGTGTCAAAAGTCCCGTTTTTGCTGCAAAATGTTGTATTTATATGGCTAGGGCAATAGAGGATAGTCGCGTCACGCAGGTAGTAGCTGCGTGATTCACCCGTAAGTTACGTGACGCGACTTACTTTTCGTACAGTTGCCGCGTATCCATACAAACAGTGCAGGCCGTTACACGGGTGCGCGCCAGAGGTGTCAGCCCTGTTAGAGCTGCGTGACGCGGCTAAGAGTGCCGTCATGCAGGTAATAGCTGCGTGACGCAACCCTAACGGCGGTCAGGCTCCTCTGGGCGGTTTGGTTCAAATTTTGGTTCAAACACTTCTGGTTGATCGTGATGCCTTGTTCCTTATCCTCATATCATCATCGGGTCAGATGGGGCATAAAATTACGCGTCAACAGTTTGCCCCCCACTTTATCATTAATTATATAAATGATTAATGTTAAAGTGGTCCATTGACGCACCTTTTATCTGGCAATCATTCCCGAAGCTCGGTTTGATTGGGTTGGAAAGATGCTGAATCGATCATCTGGACACCTTCTAAGCTCGGTTTGATCGGCTTTGTCGATTTCCATTGAATATGTGAATGAATTCAAAGCTCGGTTTGATCGGCTTTGAAGACACCTCCGAGGCTCGGTTTGATCGGCCTGAAGGATTTTGGACTGAATAACTGGTCGCCTCCTCAGCTCGGTTTGATCGGCTTTGTCGGCTTCCATTGAATCTGAAGAGGCATCCTCGAGGCTCGGTTTGATCGGCCTAAAAGATGTCGGTTTGATAGAAAAAGTCTTCAAAGCTCAGTTTGATCGGCTTGAAGGACTTTGGTCTGGCCACCTACTTGGCTCGGTTTGATCGGCTTTGTCGGCTCCAGTCGATTTTTAGAAAAGGCATCCTCGAGGCTCGGTTTGATCGGCCCAAAAGATGTCGGTTTTACCCTGGTCAACTTCGCAATTCATCATCATTGACTGGGGGAGAAATTTCAAACAGCTTCGCAATACATCATCGCTGTTTTGAAATTGTTCTGACTAGCTTCGCAATGCACCATCACTAATAGTAAGACCTATCGGCTTCGAAAAACCATCACCTGTTGGCCTGAAAAATTGTTCACCAGAAGAAGAGCAATATCCGTATGTAAACGAACCTTGCCTCTTGTTAGAAAAATATTGGAACATCACATGTTCCCATGCGTTAATTATGAAAAAAGGATTCACATTAAGGCAAAAGGTTATACTTTTGCCCCCAGTCCGGAATTCCGGCCTAGGACTAAAAATATCCACCTTTGTAGGCATATTCTTAATCATTTTGCAAAAATTTTAACAAAAATTTTGGCATAAATGATTTAACAAAAAATTTGTTATCTGCATTTTCAAGTATACCCTTTATAATATAGCGTTTAAAGGAAAACTTACCTGAGGGTAATCTGGGCAATTTGATGCTCCTGCCCGCTGTGCGGTGAGTAAACAAGAATTGCTGAAGTGTAAGAGCCGCACATCAACGTCAAATTGCCGAAGTGGACCGTCGTGGGCTTTCAAAATGGGCCGCGTGGGCCTGTTGGGCTCGAAAAGAGATAATGGGCCCAATGCTCCTTTTGGGCTTGGAAGAGTGGGCTTGGGCCCAGCTTGCTTACTATAAGTCACTTCCTTCTTAACCAATTCATTTTCACTTATTCACAAACCCTAAGCGATTGAAAATTCTCTGAACTGTTCAACTGAAAATGATGTCTCAGATCTCAGAAATCCCTGCTTCCGCCTACACTCCGGAGATGGAGACCCTCGGGGCCCTACCCGATATCTCGACGTTCGATGGCGAGCCGATGCCGGTGAGTTAGAACCCGCTGACCCCCGGGACACGGCCGTTGCAGCTACTTCCGTTGCTGAGCACAGAGTTCCCGGTCAGATACGAGACGAGCCGGATGCACGGCTTTCAGTCCGAGGTAAGTAAAAAAATGTCTCTCTCTCTTTTTTTTTTATTTTTTACTGCTTTCGATCCGTAATTTGTAGTATAAGACCCTTTTTAGAGTTTGTGCCTGCGTCAACAGTCGCGTCACGTAGGTAGGAGTTACGTGGCGTGGCTGTTCTTCCATGAACAGTTGCTTGACGCAGCTATTCCTGTGTGAACAGTTGCATGACGCAATTGTTCGAGGCGCCAGAAACCCTAGCTTGCCTTGAACTTTAGAATCGACCCTTTTTCATTGTGTTAGAGTTTTATTTGTTGATATTTGCTTGTTGGTATCTCTAGGCGACTTGATTTTGCCCTGAAAATTGCATGAAAATAACACAAACATAGTGAATTTAGGTATACATTGAATTACTGCGTACCTTCGACAGTTGCGTCACGCAGCTGTTTTTTGGAAGAACAGTTGCGTGACGCGACTGTTCGTCAGCAAGGCAGAGTCTTGAACAGTTGCGTGACGCAACTGTCGAGATGCGTGGCGCAGCTTTCGAGTTGTGTGGCGCATCTGTTCTTTAGGGCGCTAAACTTCGAACAGTTGCGTGACGCAGCTGTGGAGTGGCGTGGCGCAGGCGCTGAGGTGCGCGACGCAACTGTGCTTCAAGGTGCGCAACTTGGTTCAAGTTGTGTGACGCAACTGTGTAGACGCGTGACGCGGCTTTGTAGTTGCGTGACGCAGCTACGGTTCAAATCGAAACTTGGGTTTTTATTTTTCCTGCCATAGAAGAAATTGAACAATTGTTAGTATGATATTTATTGAAATTGGAAATTTCTTACAGGTTAATCTGGGCAAGGCCCGTTCGGGTGGATCAGCCACTGATGCCTCCGCTTTCTGGGACTTGCTGGACCCGCCTATGCGAGCTCGGGTCGTCGCTGCAGGCTTCAGAGATTACGCTGTAGGATTGCGCCGCACACAGCCTCGTTTCCCGCCCGCTATACGATATGCATTGATGAAGCGGTGGAACAATTGCACTCACACCTTCATCTTCTGGTTTGGCGAGATGAGCCTCACGCCCGTAGACTATGCTGCCATCACGGGCCTTCGCTTCACTGGTCCGGCTCCCCCACTAGATTCTCGATACCAGACGACTACTCTCGGAGATCAGCTAGTCCGCTCTCTGCTCGGTGTCACCACACAGACCTGGTACACCGTGCAGGGATGTATGTCTTATGAGATGGTTTTCCGGTTCTGGGCCGAGAGGATCAGGACCCGACTGGCTGCTTGGAGGGAGTTGCCGGAGGAGGCCCGACCTGCTGCTCCTGCGTATAATCGGGAGGAGAGGGACCAGGCTGCTCGGTCCTTCTTGTTTTACATCATCTCGTCCCAGCTGCTCTGCACCTCCCAGAATAAGGGAGACCCAGCGGTGCTGGCATGTCTGCAGGATTTGAGCTAGGTCGGGTCCTTCGACTGGGCCACACTCGGTTTGGCTCTTCTCTATCACGGTCTGGATGTCTGGACTCGTGGTAGCGATGAGTCGAACTGGCTGTTCATCCGGCCTCTGGAGGTAACATTCTTTCACTCTTCAGTTTCTTCTTTATCATTTTCAACTGTTCAACTAACTGATGTCATTTCTTTCTCTGCTGCAGGTATGGTCCTACGAGTACTGTATCTATCCGGGTGGTCCGAGTGGCGATTCTCCGGTAGAGTCTAGGAGGATTCCCTGTTATCTGGCCCACTGCCATCACACTTATGCCAGTGGCAAGGATCCTGAGTACTGGCGGAGCTTCCTTAATGACCGGGAGCAGTCCGACGTAAGTACAAACAGAAACTCTGAACACTTAGCTTAGCTCTCTCTCTTTTTATTTTAAATGCACAACAATTACTGATTCCTTATTCTTTTGCAGCTGTTCCTGACTCCTTGGGATTGCGAGGCCTGGAGGACCTACCCAGGCCGGGAGGTGGCTGAGTTGCACACCCGGTCGAGGCTGCTGATGCGGGGATACTGGGCTGACCGGTACTTCCTTGGAGAGAGAGTTTTTGACACTCCGATAGCTCCATCACAGCGGAGGGTGCCTCATGCCCCTCCTCGGCACATGTGTCTCCTGGAGGGCTTGACCTGGGAGGACTTAGAGGTGGAGTATAGAGGTTTCTCGGCGAACGATTTTCTATCCGTCGGTGATTTCCCCTCTTACTTCGCCTCTCGGATGCAGGCGCGACTTCCCGAGATTCTTGAGTACACTCAGGTGACTTTGTTGATCTTCTGCCTTATTTACTTTCATTACTATTTTCACTGTTTCAGATCACTGATACCATCATTTTCTCTATAACTTATTGCAGGAGTGGAAGACGCATAAGATTGCGGCTCACTAACGAGCAGAGGCAGCGGCTGAGGCGGGTGGTGCGGCTGCTCCGGCTGGACCGGCCGGTGTAGTACTGGGTGACGTCCCATTCCCACCGGACATGGAGGTGGTGCTGGACCCTGGTCTAGGCTTGGGATCGGGCATCGTCATTCCTGCTGATCTTCGGCAGGCTCCTCCTCCGGTGCAGCTGGACCTTGAGCATACTACACATGTAAGTTATAAACCGAATTTACAAAGTTAGAAGCACTTTACCTGAATAGCTTTTTTAATGGACGTTTCTTGTTTGCAGGTGCCGGCCCAGAGGTATCAGGAGATCTGCCAGCGGTTTGGGTTTGCCCGATCCTACATCGGTCGGCTCTACTCTAATGTACATGAGCGGGTGGGTCCAGTCTTCCTGTGTCTTGTCCTTCTTCCTTCTTATTATTATTTTTTCTTACACATCTTTGTTTTTCAGGACCTGGAGATCGATAGGTTGCGGAGGCATCAGTCTCATCAGTCCAGCGTTGTGAGACGACTACAGGCGGAGGTAGAGCGACTTCGGACGAGGCTGGAGGTTGAGGGCATCCCGTTCGATTCTTCCGAGGAGGATGAGGATGGCTCTTCTTCCGATGATGCACCACTGTCTCCACCCCCTGCGGCTGCTGCTGGTCCGAGCTGTAGGCCGCGGTAGTCTTGCTCCGCGTCTCATCCACTTTTTGACATTTTTTGAACATTTAGAAATGTTATATTATTTTATTATTTTTAGGACGACTGTACAGTTATGTTATTATTTTTATATGATATTATTTACATTTCCATAATATTTTGCTTTTATTATACTGTCATGTGTGTTTATATTTTACAACTGTGAAGTCTTATTCATGCAAAAATAAAACACAAATACAAAAACATGAAAAAGAGGAAGGTGTCCCATTTATTTACAAAAGCGGTCCACCTTGTTAGTGGTCCATGGACCAATTTATTATAAATGAAATAAATGAAATAAAAATGAAATAAATAAAGGATAAAATAATGGATTTAAAATGCAATACGACAAAAATCAATTACTAAATAACAGTGGATCGTAGTACTTACCTGACAGGGCGATTAACGCGGTCATAAAGATTCAACCTCCTCGTTGTACAAACCGTCCTTCTTATTTATCAATGTGGGTTTAAGTGCTCACCACTCCGAGCAGTCCATACATGAATGTCTTCCAACTACCCTTGACAGTGGACATTATGTCGGACAATGACGATGCTTCGCTCATCGGTCCTTTTACCCTTCTATAAATGGGGGTTTTACTTCACACCTCCTTCACATCCAACGTTCAACACAAACCAGTCTCTCGAATAATCCTTTTCCATGGCCTTCAGAAACCAAGTCTCATCCTTTGTCCAATCCATTCCTGACGATCTATGGCAAGTTCCTCCTATGAACCAGCTCATTTGGCTGAAATATTTCAAAGACTTAAAACCTGACTATGGTTTCTTGTCTTGGCTTATTACTCATTTTAATCCTAACACCATGGTTTTCCAGTTTGAAGACTCTGAAGTGACTCCGACCTACGAGGAAATGTGTGCCGTGATGGATCATCATCCTGATCAAGACGAGACTCCGGCTTTACCCCCAGGTCCTAAGTATGACCTAGCTGAGATTGCAGCCTTGTGTCCTGTTTATCTTCCTGACGGCATAAATGTGGATCAAGGCCTTCTCTTGGACCCTTTCTTGAATAGGATTTTGTCTACTGATCTAGATCTCCCTTGGATCCAAGCTTGCTGTTTCTTGCTAGTGAATGTGTATGCCATGAAAAATCGCCAACCTGGAATTAGAGATTTCCGACTTCTGACCGTTGTCCGTGACATGCAATTGTACCATCATACTGTCTTTATGATGATTATGGGAGAAACAATGTGTTGGGTCAGGGATATTGCCCTTCACATCGTCGACTTCAATGTTCATCATCGCAGTTGTCCACTGCTATTGCAATCCTGGGCTCTGGACAAATTAAGCCTGATTCCTCCGGTTCCAACTCGCTTGATTTCGACCTATGGGGCTGCCATTTTTCAATCTCGGTCTCGGAGACGTTTTGATTTTGGTGGTAACCCTACTATTCGGTGGACTTGTCCTTGGTGGAGGATTAGACTGGTCACGACCAGAAGTATGAATCTCAACTATGTGTTGTATGCTAGTCTAGACCATTCCATGGCCTATTTTCCTGATAGGATCAGCCGTCAATATGGAATGATACAGCGTGTTCCCAGAGTCCATAACTTCGAGAGCGGTCTGATAACATCACATCTGTTGACCAATTTGGCTGACCGTTGGCGAAATCGAAACACCGTGTATTTAGATGAAGGAATGATGCAAGACACTGTGACACCCGCATATGCCAACTGGTTCTTTACCCCATAATGATATCATGCTCTGTGAAGATTGGCTTCTGCTGATAGGCCCCACTGGAATAAATTGTTTTTTTTTTTTTTGTACCCAGGCCATGAGCTTTTTATTTGAATATATCTGCTCTCCTTTCAATTAATGATCCCGATGATCCTGTCTTTATTAATTCTTGCTTCCTGCAAACATGAATCAACAACATACAACAAACTTTTTCTTTCGAAATTGTTTGTGGCATTAGTTATTTGGGCCTCCTACCCTTGGGTTAATAAATGAAAGCTCATAAGAAAAAAAAAATTATTCTATAAAGATAAAAGCTTACACTGAGAAATAACAAAGAATGGGGTGACTATTTCATTACTTGCATAAATCAGACAAAAATAACAAATGTAACTCCTTTATGTATGCATGAACCTATATGCGTACTAAGGCTTATTCATGGTTTTATATTGATCTTTCTGGGGAAATCACTGAGAAAATGGTACTTGTCCCTCCGATCAATGTCTTACAAGAGTTCATTGTTTAGGCAGGACCAACAGCCGGAACATTCTAAACCAAATGAGTCGATCTTTGTTTACATAAGCAAAGAGGAAGGTCTTGCATTCTTTGACCACAACCCCGGAACAAAAAGAAAAATTTTGAAGTTCAAATCCTTTATTGATCTTACTTCTTTTCAACATTATACAGAAGTGAAAAGAATTTATTTTAATACAATGGTCATTTGCTCTAACTATTCAATTTCCTATTCTCCCTCGAGTCGAGTTGATGACGTTAAGCGACCAATCACAAATTTATCATGAACGCATGGCATGGATTCTACATTTAAACTAAGCACCACGCGTTGATCCCGAAAATTTTATTTTATTATCATTCTTATTCATGCTCTGACTTTTGCCTAGGCCGCCCTTTCGGGTTTTCAACCTAGCGAGCTTAATTTTTGCCTAAGCCGCCCTTTCGGGTTTTCAACTTAGCTGATTTTTTTTTAATCGAAATCATCATTTCAGGCATAAAATCTCTTCATTTGATCCTGATTGACAATTCGTTTGACAGGCTCTCCTTCCATGGTGACCAATTCAACGGCGCCTTTTGCTAGTAACTTGTGAACTCTGAACGGGCCATGCCAGTTGGGCTTAAATTTCCCACCAGGATGATTCTGGGCTTCGTGATCCAATAATCTGATCAAAACCAAATCTCCGTTCTTTAATGCCCTTGGATGTACTCGTTTATTGTAGAAACGAGCAATTCTTCTTTTTATCATCTGATCCTAGAATTGAGCATTCAATCTTCTTCCATCTAGGAGCGCCAAATCTTCATATCTTTTCTTGACCCATTCCTCTTCGGTCAGACTAGCTTCTACCAACACCCTGAGAGACTTCTTTTCAAGCTCTATCGGTAACACTGCCTCCATTCCGTATACTAGTTCGAAAGGAGAGGCTTCGTTTATTGATTTGAATGTAGTGCGATGCCCCCAGAGCGCGAAAGGAAGTTTCTCCGCCCAGCTTCTGTACCTTTCACACATCTTTGACAGGATTCTTTTAATCTCCTTATTCGCAGCTTCTACTGCACCATTAGCCTGAGGGCGATAAGGAGAAGAATGGTGATGCTCAACCTTATATCTATAAAGCAATTGACCAACATCTGCTTGAAAATGAGAACCATTATCTGTAACTATGTGATGGGGAACACCATAGCGACAGAAAATGTTCTGTTCGATGAATCTAGCCACATGTTTAGCGGTTAAGATTTTATAAGATTGAGCCTCAATCCATCTAGAGAAGTAGTCAATTGCAACCAATATATACTGATGGTCGTTCGATGCTGCTGGTGAGATTTTGCCGATGACGTCTATACCCCATGCAGAAAGAGGCCAGGAAGGAGTTGTCGGATGGAGTTCAACAGCAGGTAAGTGGCTTTTATTGTCATGGTATTAGCAAGCTTTGCAATGACGCACATACTGAACACAGTCACCTTCCATCTGTATCCAGAAATAACCCTGCCTCATGATTTTTCTTGCTAGGCTCATGCCGCTTAAATGAGTACCGCAAACTCCTTCATGCACCTTCCTCATTATGTCTTCTCCCTCTTTCTTACTCACACATCTCAGCAACATTCCATCCCAAGCTCTCCTGTAGAGTTCACCATCGGCTAGAACATAATTCAAAGCCATTTTCCTGAGAACTGCACGGTCTTCTTTTGTAGCATCATCAGAAAAAGTACCGTCTTTCATATACCTCAGAATATCCGTGAACCATGGTTCTTCCTCTGACTCTACCTGGTTCACAAAATGTTCTTTGTAGCACGAGATATTGGCTGTGGTAATGATAAATGGCTTCTTCGGAACCTTGCTCAAATCCTGCCAAGCCGATGCTAAATTTGCCAAGGCATCTGGAATTCTGTTATAGGTTCTTCCTATGTGAGTGAAAGTGATCTTGTTGAATAGTGCTGCCTTTTTCAACAAGTACTCAACATAAGGCTTCAGTCTTTCTTCTTCTACTTTCCATCTCTCGTTAGCATGTTCAATAACCAATAAAGAATCTCCGATTACCTCAACCTCCTTAGCGCCGGCTACAAGGAGAGCTGCCATCCCCATGATACATGCTTCATATTCAGCCATGTTGTTAGTGACCGGGAACAACAGTCTCTTGCACATCGTGGTAACCTCGCCATTAGGTTCTTCAATTACAATACCAGCTCCGGCTCCATTTCTGTTGGTTGATCCATCAAAGTACAATTTCCAAGCCCTTGTCTCGATACATTGTAATTGCTCATCTGGAAACTCCAGTTCCCAAGGTTCATCGCTTGTAATTGGATTCTCTGCCAAGAATTCTGCTATAGCCCGACCTTTGACCATTTTCTTCGTTACAAATTCTGCATCCACGCTGGACATTTGAATCAACCAGTTAGACAATCGTCCCTCTAGAGTAGGTGTTCTCTGCAAATACTTCAGAGGATCAATTTTGGAGACAAAAGTGACCTTGAAGGAATCAAAGTAAGGCCTTAACTTCTTTATTGACCATACTACTACCTTGCATGTTTTCTCTATCAGATTGTACTTCTCCTCTATAGGCAGTAGTTTCTTGCTAATATAGTAGATAGCCTTTTCTACTCCAGCGGCGTCCGGCTGTACCAATATTGCTCCAACTCCTGCATCTTCTACAGACAGATACAAGATCAAAGGTTCTCCTGGTCTAGGTGAACTAAGCACTGGTGGATTCACTAAGTATTTCTTTATGTGATCAAAGGCTTTCTGGCAGCCCTCATTCCACTTAACTGGCTGATTCTTCTTCAGTAGCTTGAAAATTGGAGCACAGGTGATGGATAACCTCGAAATGAACCTGCTAATGTATTGAATTTTACCTAAGAAGCTTCTTACCTGACATTCTGTTCTCGGCAGTTCCATATCCTGAATGGCTTTTATTTTATCTAGGTCAACTTCAATCCCGTTAGGTCCGACAACGAAACCTAACAACTTCCCTTTCGTTACTCTGAATACGCATTTCTTGGGATTGAGCCTCAAGTTATACTGTTTGACCCGTGCGAAGAATTTTTCCAACATCTCTGCGTGTTCTTCCTGTGTTTTTGTCATGATCACCATGTCCATCTACGTATACTTCTAACCCTTTATGGATCATATCATGAAATAATGTTGCAGCCATTCTCTGGTATGTTGCCCCGGCGTTCTTCAGTCCAAACGGCATTACTTTATAGCAAAACGTTCCGAAGTCCGTGGTGAAGGCCGTCTTGTGCTTGTCCACTAAGGCCATCAGTATCTGGTTGTATCTGGAAAATCCGTCCATGATAGAATAACATCCCATTCCGGCAGCACTGTCGATCAAAACATCTATGTGCGGAAGTGGAAAGTCATCTTTAGGCGAGGCTTTATTCAGGTCCCTATAATCAACACAGACCCTTATCCTCCCGTCTTTCTTCAGCACTGGGACTATATTTGCCAACCATTCCGGATAGTGAACTACTTCTAAGAATCCTGCATCCAACTGCTTTTGGACTTCAGCTTTGATCTTATCCTGCCACTCTGGTCTGACCCTTCTCCTTTTCTACTTTACTGGCTTAACACTCGGATCAGTAGGAATGAAGTGCTCTGCTATTGACCTGTCGATTCCTGGCATGTCCGCATAGCTCCAGGAAAATACCTCTGAATTTCTTATAATGCATTCTTGAAGATCCTGTCTGAGCTCAGGTTTAAAGTCTGATCCGATTTCGATTATTTTAGGATCTTCAGTGGTGCTTAAATTAAATGCAAAATGATGCAATGCATTTATGTCAAATATGCGAGTGGTATAATCAATGCCATGAATGTGACAATCAGGAAAACAAGAAAACAAATAGTGAAAGTTCACTTCCATTGATTGAAATAAAAGATGAAAACCATCCATAGTGTTCTCAAAACAAGGATCAGAAAAACAAAATACAGGATTAATTGCCTGTTCAATACATTCATTACAAGTATCCCTTATCGCCTGGATTACTTCATCGGCATCTGCACCTTCTTCTTCTTCCTTCGGGGTAGCTTCTATCTTCTCTTCAGCTAGCTTCATCTTCAACACCTTCCTCTCTATCTCTTCGGCATCTTCAGCAGCTAGGACCGACTGGAGGATCCGTGCCTTGGCCTTCTGCTCTTGCAACAGCTTGGAAGCTTCATCCCCAATCCTCAAAAAGTCTTCAAACTCAGATATCCGCTTTGACCGCTCAGATTCGGTGCTTGCTTCTGTCATACACACCATAAACTCGGTTCCATCCACCAGCTGTTCCAAGGAAGGTTCGAGTGACCTGATCAGCTTCTCCTCATAATCAGTCATGAATATCTCCAAGCCGGGGTAGGTCTTCCCCCTACTCTAAAATTCTCCTTCGGCTTGTGGAACAAAGAAGATATGATTCAAATTCGACCCTCTGATTGGAGACCAAACCTCATATTTTTCTTTCTTTCTATTTTCAGAGCACCCCAATCCGCGCTTATCTTGCTGTCCCAATGCCAATGAGAGTGGTTCAAACCTTCCTTGCAGCTCCCGACCCAAGCCTTTTCCGTACTGCCAATTCATCTGCATCATCTTCCTTGAGAAAGGACTCATTCTATTCACTGCATTCTTGCTCTTGGTGGTGGGCGCATCAATTACTGCCACCTGAAACCCGATAACGGTACCGCCAGCTCTAAACCTTCCACTGTTGCCACACTCAGATCCTCTTGCGCATTGACTGTCACCACGTCTGTACCCCATGGAATTTTTACTTTTCTGTGCAAGGTGGACAGAACTGCACCTAAAGGATGGAGCCAGGGTCTTCCTAATAAAAGAGCATAGTTGGCTAAAATGTCAAGCACAACCACGTCTACCCAGCTTTCCACTGCCCCTGTGAATATCTTCGCTTTAAAAGTCCCTTTTGCATTCCTCATGGTGTTGTCATAAGCTTTGACCACCATATTTGTGTGAATACTCAAATTTTGAGGCTTCTAATGTTGCTGGTGGCATGTGAAACTCTTTAAATGGAGGAAAGCACGCCTGCTACAGTGCCGTGCCAATTAATTTGACTTTGCTAAAAAGCCAGTTTTCCCGGCCGCGATGATGGCGGCCGCCCCTAAGGGCGGCGGTAGCCGCTATCGCCGGCGGCGGCAGCCACCGACAACAGCGGCTGCAGTCGCCTGTGAATACTCATTTTTTTTGAGGCTCAAAGAGCCTGTTTTTCGAGACTGCAAACAGTCCGGCCGGACCGAAGGCCATTTTGGAAGTTCACCGGAAGTGTGCCAATATGGTACTTGAAATGTTCGAAAAATTACGAGGATCACGGAACTGGTCTCGGAATATTTTTTGGAGGTCCGGAACTCCCGGAAAAGCCTCCGGAACGAAAAAAAAGAGAAAAAGGGGAAAACGCACACGTGCCCGCCCGCGGGGGTGGGCATACCCGCCCAGGCCAGGCGGGCACGCCCGCCCAAGCCAGGCGGGCGCCCGCCCAGCTTGGGCGGACACGACCGCCCAGCATGGGCGGGCACGCCCGCCCTCGAAGGCGGGCAGGGGCGCCCGGGATCACGTTTTTTCCTATAAAAAACGGCTCTGGGGCTCCGTTTTGAGACACTCAGTCTGTGTTGACGGACGCTCCTTCTCCCTTACGCTCTTTGCGATTCTTTACTGCTTTCTTGCATTTTTTTAATTTTAGTTTTATTTTATTATTGTGATACTTGGTCACCTAAAATTAAATTAATTAAAATTCCCTTAACGAGGAGCTTAACTTGGAGTTAAGAAGTGGCCGTCGATTAAATCAGGTACGTAAACTAAGTTCTGCCTATTTAATTTTAGCACTTCATGCATGCTTCTCTTCTACTCCTAATAACTCTACAATTGCATAAATGCATTTCATGTCATAAACGACCTCAATTAAATAAAATTAGGCTAAATGCCCGGTTAATCAATAATCGTGGTATTAAAGTCTTGATCGACAGTATTGGCTTAAAATACCTAGTTAATTAATAGCTATGGTATGATTGCCTTTATTTCGAACAGCCTGGCTTAAGTCCAATTAATCAATAATTGTGGCTAAAAAGCCTTAATCAATCACGTTTTGGCAATAAATTGCCTACAATTAAATCAACCACATTTTGGCAATAAATTGCCCACGGTTCAATCAATTTTTGGCAAACAAATTGCCTATAAATTAGATTAACCACTTTTTAGCGACAAATCGCTTAAATTGCAATTTTTGGCTAAAAGCCTTCAAATACCAATTTTGGCACAAATGCCTTAATCACTTTGGCGACAAATCGCCTAATCAATTTTTGGCAAACTAATTGCCTAAATCCATCTTTTTGGCTAAAAGCCATAAATCAATCAATTTTTGGCAGTAATAAGCCCAAACATCAATCTTGGCGACAATCGCCCAATCATCACCTTTTGGCAATCAAATTGCCTAAATCACTCTTTTTGGCTAAAAGCCATTAAAAATCAACATTTTTGGCATCAAATGCCTAATCAAATCAATCGATCTTTGGCAAAAAGCCTAAACAAAATGCACAAAGCATACACACACTCATGCATAAAGCATACCCATTCAAAGCCCTTCAAAGAAGGCCTATCGAACTACGTTGACTTTGATCTTCCATTCAAACAGAAGTACGTAGGCACGTTCGGGATTTAACCCCGAGTGGCAAGTCGAAATCACTTTAAATTTGTCATTCACCTTGCAAAGCATTCAAGCATTCACTCATGGTTAGTTCATCAGCATGACATAGTCTCGGGATCCATCTCGGGTTCGCAGACTGTGCCTTAAACACTGGGATAATTAATCTAATAATTAGGTTAATTAAAATCGGAGTCACTTAAGGTTTTTTCCTAGTTTACCCTAAAATAATTAAACAAGGTGGCGACTCACACATCATGTGCATTTCTTCCTTAGTCACATGCATTCATATGCATTGATATTTTGGGGAGGGGTTCACAATTTGATGGCTCAAGTTCAGACTCTTCAATTTTAAACTTAGACAGCATCTTCAACGGGCATACACACAGTGCTGATCCATTATCCACCATCACGTTCCGGGTATCACGTCCATTGACGGCAATCTGAATATACAATGGCTTACAATGGTTTCTTCCTTCTGGTGGGAGGTCTGAGTCAAAGAAAGTGACTTCGCCTATTCTTCGTTGTAGCACGTTGATCATATCAACACTTTGAATCCGAGCCGGCACCCTGACGAAAGTCATAGCTTCAAGTAAAGCTTCTCTATGCTCCTTAGATGCTATCAGCAAGTCCCATATTGAAATGTCTGCTCTTGTTCTTTGCAACTGACTCAGTACCGAACTAGCGGTCACCCCACTAGGTATCTTATTCTGACTGCTTTCTCCAACCTCGACAGTCTTCTTATGCCCTTTTATTATCTCTTCCTCTTTCTTCTTCTCTTTCGGCTCCTCTCTGCCTTTCTCTGTCATTCTCTTCTTTGTTCCATCAACAACAACCTCTTTTCCCTTAGCCTGCATACTGCTCTCGGGATTGTATACTCGCCCACTCCGAGTCAAGCTTTGAACACCTACTTCATTCACTTCCTCCTCACTGCTGTAGTACCACTGTTCTTCTTGGTCGGCTAAGCTCTTTTGAATGGCAAGCTGGAGTTGCTCATCCTCATCTTCCAGCACATCACCCACCTTGACTGTGATGCTTTTCTCGACTTCAATCTTTACTGGCACCTTCTCTTCCTCATCACTACTACAGTCATCCCATATGTTCAACATTGCGCACATCTGCTCTTCCCATTCCGCTTCTGCTAATACCACTTCTTTTGGCAATCCACTCCCAATCGCATTGACTGATCCACCCGACTGAGTCTTACGGGACGGATAATTGTATTGATATTGGGGAAGCGGATTGTTCTTAGTGCTGGGCTTGTTCTTGTCCGAAGGCTTAGTAATCTTCCCACTGTCAATCAAGTCCTGAATACCGTGCCTCAATTTGAAACATTCATCAGTTGAATGCCCTTTGCACTGATGATAATCACAATTTCGGTCCATATATCTCCCTCACACGGGCTTAGTAGGGTCGACTGGCAGCTTCGACAGCACTCCATTCTTGATGCATGATCTTAACACTGTGCTCAAGGGTCTTCCTAAATCGGTGAACTCTCTTCTGGCTCTTTCATTAACTGCCCCCACAATTGTATTACTGTTCCCCGACTGGTTCTGATTACTGCCTCCGGCACCTCTATCACCATAAGAGGTCCGATAATTGCCAAACCCTTTATTCTTCTTCTTTTCTTCCTTGTATAACTCCTCAATGTTCAACCCAGCGCTTTGAACCAAAGCAAAATCAGTGAGAGGCTGAGTTAACATCCTTTCCTTAAAGAAGGGCAACAAGCTCCTGCTGAAGATTCTGATCAGCTCTTTATCTTTTGGCCTTGTCTGAACTCTATACAGCTTTGTTCTCCATCTTCTATAGTAGTCAGAAAAGCTCTCGTCCTTCCCCTGTCTTAAACTTTCCAAGTCGCGCAAACTGAACTCATCACTCTCGTCGGTTTTGAAATGCTTGAGAAAAGCAGTCTACAGTTTGATCCAATTCTTCTGAACCTCCTCATCTAGGCCATCATACCACCTCCGATAGTCCTTGTGTAACGTTTGCGGGAATGCTGGCAAAACATCTTCCTCGTTGTACGGGTTCATCTGAGAGACTCGGAGAAATTCGGACAGGTGAGAACGAGGATCATTGTCTCCTTCAAATATAGTATGCTTGAATGTCTTAAATGAGGCAGAGCTGGTTGGGTGCAACACATACTCGGTTATGTGAAAGTTGGTGACCGGGTCTTTTTCTTTTACTGCAGCCATTTTGTCAAATCTTTCCTTCAGCTCGGCAAGTTGCTTGAGCACATCATTCTCGACAGGGGTAGTATTTCCCACAGAGGTCTGATTATCTGACACAGGATCTGGCATTTATCTCTCTTCAACCACAGGTTGGCTGCTACAAGGGGGAGTATTTTGATTTTGGGCCCTATCTTGGGCGAGAGCAGCGGCTACAATCTGAGCGATGGTCCTTATCTGAGCTTGAGAAAATCCGGGCTCATCCCCTATATCATCTGCCATTTCTACAGGATCTGAATCGGGCTCTGAATCTGATGAACTTGAATAGCTTATTGAGCTAACCGGAATGAACTCGGGGATTGAGGATGTTCTGACTAAACGCTGACTAGGATGTCTGTTCCAAGCTCTCGAAGTAGTTTCCCGGGAAGGATCAATTCTGACAAAAAATTTCTGAATTAAAGAGGGTCATGCATGTATGCATGCGAAAATGAAAGCACATAGGATGAGAAATGCATTTCTAATGTGCTAAGGCCAGCATGGAAATAAGATCTCGATTTCAACGACTGGACCAAAAATTCGGTACGAATAACACGTCAATAACTTATTTTATATTTAGACATTTCATGCATTATCTGTCGTCGATCGTTCCTTTTGGATTTACGATCAACTATTTTCTCTCGAATCCCTAACTTTTGCCTCGAACGAAAGAATTTTCGAGCGGGATTTTATTATTTTATTATTTTTTATTGTGTATTTGTATCCTTACTTTTTGCCTTGGAACATATGGTCCCAAGCAGGATTTTCATTTTATTTTGTTACAAAATTCTGTAATCTCTCATTTATTTTCAGATAATGCGAGAAATGTAAAAGTACAAAGGAATCGCGACCTCCTTATATCTCCCTTTTCTTTTGGGTATTGATTCACTATAAATGATTGCATAATATTATTCAAAACGAATTTGAAATCCAGTCTCAAGATCAAGGTCAAATGTCCATACCGAACATTAGCTCTTATTAATGCATGGCTGAAAAAGAAAATGTTACATGATGCATGAATGTCACAACATATGTACAGTTTATATCAAACAGGGGAACGGGAGTTGGGAAATGCATGCCTTCCAACCTTATTTCTCCCACACACGGATTCCATTGGTATAAAATTTCGACATCTGTTTCCTAGGAATTGGTCTAATCTCGACAACCAACAGGGGGTTTTGAGATTGACGATATCAACTCTCGGAAATGAATGCGGCACAACAACAGCAAATAGAATCGGGTGCACCTTAGGGGAAGTAACTAAGGCTTTTAACTATGTACATTGGCTTTAGTCTTATTGGGTTTAACAAAGTCTGGGTTCTGCAAACAGGATTCGGGCTTTGTTGGGCCTACTCCTTTTGACGCACCTTTAAGGTACTAGGCTTGCGGTTGGTAGTAATGTTAATTCTCGGATGGATGCACCTAAATCGCATGGTTTAGGCTAGATCCACTGTCAAACTTAACACCAGTACCGAAGGGTAGTACGGGTAGAATGAGGTGAGAAGAGAGAAATGCGAATGAATGCAAAAATCCTAGAAATAAAAGGAAAGCAATTAAACACATACGGACGATTAAAAATATTCCATCGGCTTTTCTAACCAATTTTATTTAGAAAGTAGGCTTTTTTTTTTTTAGAGTCAATTCCTAATTGCAACCACTAAATTATTTATAAAAAACAACCGGGGATTAGCGGGTGCAAATTCCCCAGTGAAGTCGCCAAACTGTTTTCGCCGAAATCCCGAAAAACCCCGGAAGGATCTCGAAAAACATCTTTCTTGATTGGTTTGTGTTATTTGTTTTTGGAAAAAGGTGATAAAAATCTTTTTGGATACGCGATGCCGATAAATCGGTCTTATAAATTATTTTTGAGTCGCCACCCATTTTTTCGGCAATGGAACCGTTTCCAATTTTAATTTTATTAAATGACTCCATTTTAAACCCAATTTTATTTAAGGCCAAATTATTTAGAAAAACTGGTCAGGTTTACCAAGTACGATTCTAGGTAAGGGAATTAGGTACGTTGGCCCGTTGGAAGCTGACGCCCAAAAAACCGGCCTCTTTTAAGCTACGATTTCTAATTGATTTTATTTTAGAAAAAGCCAAATTATTTAAACCCATCCAGAATAAATCGGACCGAATTCCTATGTGGAAAATTAATTAATCGTCCCAAGTAAATACATTCATTGCATCCATTCATAAATTAATTGTCACATCCATCATTCATCCACCATACATATCAAATAAAATTAAAAGACCCGCTCTTGCCTTATGGTTAAAGGCTGGCCACAAGCCGAGTTTAATAATATAGTTAAAAGGAAATAACAAATATTAAATCTCAAAATACCATAATCACAACAGATTAATTGACTTGGTTTGATTAAAACTCAATTTGCCCATTATTGATTATTTCTCGGATTAAGCTTAGAAATCTATTTAATGAAATGAAATTAAGACAAAATAATAAAAATAATCTGGGACTGGAAGACAGTCGCGTCACGCGGCTATTCTATGGAAGAACAGTCGCGTGGCGCAGCTCTTATCTTTTATTCTGGGGTTTGTAATAGTTGCGTCACGCAGCTGTTCTATGAAGAACAGTCGCATGACGGAACTCTGGTTATGGTCCTATAGACTAGAACAGCTGCGTCATGCAGCTGTTCTACGAAGAACAGTCGCGTGACGGAACTCCTAGCTACGTGAGGGAACTGTTCGTGACTTATTTAAAATACTCAGACATATTGATTATTTATTTACAGCGAAACATTAAATACAAGTATAAAACAAAATAGAAGCTGAGTACGCGAACAGCTGCGTCACGCAGGTGGTCCAATCCAGGCTAAGGGCTTTTGGACATGAACAGTCGCGTCACGCAGGTAGTAGCTGCGTGACGCGGCTGCTCTGGTCCGCAACTACCTTTCAAACTACTCTTTTTTACGTGTTCTTTTTGTCAAAAGTGATTAAAATCAATCCAGGAGAGTTCAACAGTGGGCAAACTTACGTTTTATCAATAACAGATCAACTAGACACTATGAAAATGAGATTTTAAGAGATAAAATACTAGAAATGAAAGATAAAGCTTAGATTAGTTACCTTGCCCTCAGATTTGAGGATTGCATATGCTGAGATTAACTTAGAGACGTTGTTTCACGATTCCAGAAGTGTAGTCACTAAGTCTTTTCACAAAATAAATCGTTTTCTTTTTTCTTTCTTTCCTCTCTTTTCCTCTTCTTATCCTTTTTTTGTATTTTTTGATTTTGAATCTAAAATATGTATGACTCGATCTTCCCCAAGTTTACTCAGTTGAATTCTTAAGGAAGAACTCTAGTCGTTAACCTAAAAACTTAAACTCAGAATGCGATCTTTCTTAGAGGAAATGACAGCAAATTGTCAAAAGTCCCATTTTTGCTGCAAAATGTTGTATTTATATGGCTAGGGCAACAGAGGATAGTCGCGTCACGCAGGTAGTAGCTGCGTGACGCACCCGTAAGCTGCGTGACGCGACTTACTTTTCGTACAATTACCGCATATCCATACAAACAGTGCAGGCCGTTACACGGGCGCGCGCCAGAGGTGTCAGCCCTGTTAGAGCTGCGTGACGCGGCTAAGAGTGCCGTCACACAGGTAATAGCTGCGTGACACAACCCTAACGCAGGTCAGGCTCCTCTGGGCGGTTTGGTTCAAATTTTGGTTCAAACACTTCTGGTTGATCGTGATGCCTTGTTCCTTATCCTCATATCATCATCGGGTCAGGTGGGGCATAAAATTACGCGTCAACACCTATCCTTTAGGGCTGTATGCACCCAATGATGTGAATCATATCATTAAAACGGATTATGACGTGATATTGTGCGCATTCATGACATATCATCTCATAAACATTAAAAGCATTAAAAAGAACACAAAATATTCTTTTTTTGTCATGCAAAATTGGACAAAGGAGTCGATCTACCTCACATTTAGCTGCCCTGATACACAATACTACCCACTGTACCCTAATCCAGTTACCCTTATCCTTACAGGTATCCACTGTTCGAGTGCCTATCCAAGTTCCAGTCACACCTACAGTGCTATCACCAACCTCACTAGCTTCACCAACCTCACCAACTTCACCAACTTCAACTGCACCAATGGCATCACTTGCTGACATCCAAAATCTTATGGAACAACTGGAAGCCAGAATGGAGGCTACAATGAAAGAGGCATTAGTTGCCCAAAGAACTGCCCTAATAGCTGAACTAGGTAGTGGTAATGGAAATGGGGCTTCCACTGCGGGAAGGGATGCTGCTACCTCCAATCAGGGACCTGCTGCTAGAACGACGTCCTCAAACCCTGCCCTTAACCTGGATGACATGTCCTCCAGAACTACTGCTGAGCTGGAAGCTCAGAAAATGAAAGAAAAACTGGAACTCTTAGAAAGGTCAATCACTGCCCTTAAAACACATAAGGAAGTGGTGGACATGGACTCCTTATCCTTGTTCCCTGAAGCAAGATTGCCGACAAAGTTCAAGATGCCTAACATGGACAAGTTTGATGGAACCACTTGTCCCAAAACGCACCTGAAAATGTATGTGGGTGCCCTCAACCCGTTTGGCCTGAACAGCGAGCTCCTTGCTCAGTTGTTTCAACAATCTCTGACTGGTGCTGCTTTGAGATGGTTTGTCAGCCTGGATCGGACTAAAATGAAGACCTGGGAAGACATTTGCAATGCGTTTAACACGCAGTACCACTATAATATAGAGGTGGATGTTACTCGGAGAGAACTGGAAACCACCAAACAAAAGAGCAACGAACCCCTTTTCCTCGTTCCTTACGAGGTGGAGGGCCAAGGCCACCCAAATGATCAATCGGCCTTCAGAACAAGAACAGGTAGACATAATCATCAAAAATCTGCTGCCTATCTACCAACAACAACTGCAAACTCAGTACCTACCAATGTTTCAGTCGCTCATTGCTACTGCAACCAAGGTAGAGGATTTAATCCAAATGGGTCAACTGAAAGAAGACTCGGGTACCTTAAAATATAAGAAGCCTAGCCAAGCTAGCAAAGTTCACGAAGTGGCAAGTATCACCCGCACGAATCCTTTACGTGTGGGGAATATGAGAAATGGCAGCCAGTCGAGGAGGACTTACACTGATCTCGGGATGCCAATCCTTTTTGTATTCTGAGAGGCTGTCAAGACAAATTACATTAAGCCTTTGGAAGCAAGGCCACCACCCAACCCATTGCCGAGGAACTATAGGGCTGATGAATACTGTGAGTACCATCAGGGGAACGGGCACAAGACTGAAGCATACTGGATGCTTAAGAACCGCATCCAAGACCTGGTGGATAACGGTTCAATCATTCCAAAGAGCAAGCCAGATATTAGCACTAATCCTTTACCAAATCACGGGATAAATGCTATCGTTGCTGACCAGGAATTGATCGATCCTTTCGAACTATTCCTAGAAATAAATGACATCTATGTCCTGGACCTGAATGACTTATCTGAAGAGATCGACGCAATGACTAGGAGTGGGGGACAGTATGAACCAATAGTTCTGGACAAAGTCCAAAATAAGCCCTACCAAAGGGCAGTTGAGCCAAACGAAGACCCGGTACTCTCGCAGTTAAAAAAGACCCAGGCTAGGGTATCAATCTAGGAACTTATGGCATCATCTTTCCCTCATCGCCAAGCTCTTTGCAAGGTCTTGAGTCAGCTACAAACATCGGTGGAGGTTAGCCCTGAAGTGCTGGTATCTACCCTTACACAAGTAGCCAAAATGCAAAGCATTGGGTTTTTTGACGATGACTTGCCCAAGGAAGGAAGCAGCCACAATGATGCACTCTACGTTACTATTCAGACTAGAGAAAAGACTGTGCCCATAGTTCTCATTGACAATGGGTCAGCACTGAATGTCTGCCCACTAAGGGTAGCTAGCTGTCTGGGGTTGGAGGAAGCAGATCTCAGTCCATCGGACCAGATAGTCAAAGCTTATGACAGCACCTGGAGGGAAGTGTTGGGGGTTGCTACATTGAAATTAGCAATTGGGCCAGCTATGATGGAGGTCCCGTTCCAAGTAATTGATGTGCCTACTAGTTTCAACCTACTCCTGGGACGGCCTTGGATACATCATACTAAGGCAGTGCCCTCTTCTCTGCATCAAAAGGTCAAGTTTCCTTACGAGGGCAAAGTTATAACTATTCAGGGGGATGACTATAGCCAACTGAAGAAGACGAAGGGCCAGCCTCTCTTTGAGGTCAACCCTGAGAATGCCAACCTACCCCTCTCAGGATTTCAATATGACACAGTACAGTGCATAGAGGAAAAAACTGCAAACTCTCGAATTCTCTTTGATTTTGGGACGACACAAATAAACTGCATAATTCCTTTAATGCTGAAAATGTCCTACCTGTCGGGAATGGTTATGGCGAGGTCCGGAAAGACATACCCCACACTGCAAGCTTGGGAGACTCCGGTGAACAAAGGGACCTTTGGGCTAGGTTATGAGCCCACTGATGAAGACCTTGCTGGAAGGACCAGGAGAAGAAAGGAGAAGAGTATACAGATGCGGCCATACCTTTTGACTTTGAATGGTCATTTCTGCAAACCGGGAGAAACAATTCCTTATTGTGGCTTCCAGGAACCATTCTACTTCCCGACATCTAAGAAAACGCTGCCCGGGCTGGAAATATTTACTGATGTCTGGGACAACAAGCCAGAGGCAATAACCGAGCTGGAGACAGAAGATCTCATGCAGCCCAGTCTCTTTGATGAGGTTGCAGTTATTACTAGTAATGATGGGAACCAAGACTTGCTGAGCCTGATCAAGCCGAATAAAGGGCCTCTCACCAACTGGTACACCGAGGAGGAGCGCGTTGCTGACAAAACCCTTCCCGAGCCAAACCTAGAGTCTAGACCTGATGCTAAGTCCTGTACTGAGTCTGAGTCTTACCCTGAGTCTGAAATCGAGTTAGAGTCTAGTTCCGAGTCTTCTGTATCGAATTTGGAAAATTCGGATTTTAAATTTGATGTAATTTTTGAGGACGATTCCGTCCTTATCAATAAAAGCTTACAGATCATTGGTTACCCTGCGTGTCAATCTTTCCAAGCATATCCTAGGAAAAATAATGAAAAAGAAATAAATGAAATAAAAAATGAAAAAGAGAAAATAATCATTGGCAAAGAAGAAAATGAACATACATACATTGCATCTGACTGTGTGAACAGGGAACAGATCATTGAATGCTTGAAGAAGTTTGCTGATTGCTTCATGTGGAAGGCTAGTGACATCATGGGTATTGACCCAACAATAGCAGTACACAAGATTCCAGTGTACCCCGAGGCTAAGCTGGTAAAACAAAAGCTAAGGAGGCTGAAAACAGAATGGTCCTTGAAAATCAAGGAGGAAGTAGCTAAGCAGTTGGAAAACAAGTTCATAGAGCCCATTGCCTACCCAACATGGTTAGCAAACATAGTGCCGGTTCCTAAGAAGGATGGAAAGGTGTGAATGTATGTCGACTACCGGGATCTGAATAAAGCATGTCCGAAGGACGATTTTCCTTTGCCTCATATTGACTTGTTGGTTGACCGAATGGCTGGACATGAGATGGTCTCCTTGACTGATCTCGCTGTCGGGTACAATCAGATAATGATGCATTTGCCAGACAAAGAGAAGACGGCATTCATCACAGAATGGGGAACCTACTGCTATAGGGTCATGCCTTTTGGGCTCAAAAATGCTGGGGCAACTTATCAAAGAATGGCAACAACTATCTTCCACGACATGATTCATAAAGAAGTTGAGGTGTATGTGGACGACATGGTTGTTAAATCGAAAACAGCTGAAGAACATACCACAGCACTTGAGAAGTTCTTCCTTAGGCTTCGAAAGTACAATTTAAAGCTTAACCCGGCAAAATGTCTGTTTGGAGCTACATCCGGAGTATTTCTGGGGCATATGGTTAGCTGGAAAGGCATAGAAATTGACCCTTCAAAAGCCAAAGCCATTTTGGAAATGCCAGCACCGCAGACGGAAAAGGAAGTTCGGGGTTTCCTGGGAAGGCTACAGTACATCAGCTGGTTCATTAATCAATTGGCCGACACTTGTGGTCCGATCTTCAAATTACTCAGGAAAGGGGTATCCGTCAAATGGAACGAAGATTGTCAGAAAGCCTTTAATCAGGTCAAACAGTATCTATTGTCTCCGCCAGTCTTGCAACCACCAAGGCCAGGAAAACCTTTGCTATTGTACCTATCAGTGACAAAAGCAGCGATGGGTGCAATGCTAGCTCAACAAGCAGAAGACACCAGGGTAGAAAATGCCGTGTATTACCTTAGCAAAAGGATGCTAGACTATGAGCTGAAGTACAATAAGATAGAGAAGTTATGTCTGGCTCTAGTTTGGGCTTGTACAAAGCTACAACACTACCTTTCATCCTATACCACATATGTTATCTCTGAATCAAACCCCTTGAAATTCCTTATGGAGAGGCCAGTTCTTGACAGTAAGATGGCTAAGTGGGTGTCAGTGCTCGTAGCTTATGACTTGAAATTTGTGCAACGGAAGGCAGTAAAAGGAGGAGCCTTGGCTGACCAATTAGCGAAACTGCCTATGGAAGACGAAATGAAAGAAGTGGAGTTTCTCGATGAAGATCTCTTGAACGTGGAAAATGACGTTTGGGAGATGTATTTTGATGGAGCTTCGAATTATCACGGAATGGAATTCGAGTCGTGTTCAAAACTCCTTGTGGAGAATACGTCCTGTGAATACCCAAATTTTGAGGCTCAAAGAGCTAGTTTTCCCGGACTGCAAACAGTCCGGCCGAGCCGGAGGCCATTCGGAAAGTTCACCGGAAGTATGCCAATATGGTACTTGAAACGTCCGGAAAATTACGAGGATCACGGAACTGGTCCCAGAATATTTTTTGGAGGTCCAGAACTCCCGTAAAAGCCACCGGAACGAGAAAGTAGCAAACCCACCAGCCCCGGTGGCTCGAGTCGCCGGACCCGGCGGCTCAGGCCGCCGCCCACGGCGGCTTCGACCGCCGTCCCCGGCGGCCCTGGCCGCCGAAACAGTCCGATTTTGCCTATAAATATCGTCCCCGGCACTCAGTTTGAGGCACTCAGTCTGTGTTGACGGATGCTCCTTCTCCCTTACGCTCCTTGCGATTCTTTACCGCTTTTCTGCATTTTTTAGTTAGCTTTATTGCTTTCTTGCTTTGTTATTTGGTCACTAAAATTGAATTAATTAATATTCCCTTAACGAGGAGTTTAATCTGGAGTTAAGAAGTGGCCGACGACTGACTCAGGTAATAACTAAACCCTGTCTATTTAATTTTAGCACTTCATGCATATTTCTCTTCTACTCCTAAACTCTATAACTGCATAAATGCATTCACGTCATCAATTTGGCAAATAAATTGCCTCAATTAATTAAGTTTAGGCTAAGATGCCCGGTTAATCAATAATCGTGGTATTAAAGCCTAAAATCCGACAATATTGGCTAAAAAAGCCTAGTTAATCAATAACTATGGTGAAATTGCCTTTATTTCGAACAAATCCGGCTTAAGTCCAATTAATCAATAATTGTGACTAAATAGCCTTCATTAAACACTTTTTTTCTTGGCAATCAAATTGCCTACATTACAATTTAGTTGATCACTTTCGGCAAACAAATTGCCTATAAGTAAGGTTAACCACTTTTAGCGACAAATTGCTCAAATCAAAACTTTGGCAAAATGCCTTAAATTAATCAATCTTTTGGCTAAGAGCCTTAAATCAATCAATTTTGGCGACAATCGCCCAATAATCGTCTTTCGGCAAACAAATTGCCTAAATCACAAAACTCTTTGGCTAAAAGCCTTCAAATTAATCAATCTTTTGGCTAAAAGCCTTAAAATCAAGCATTTTGGTGACAATCGCCTAAATCACATCAATTTTTGGCAATGAATTGCCTAAATCATTCTTTTTGGCTAAAAGCCTTAAATCAACATTTTTGGCAACAAATGCCTAAATCAAATCAATCAATTTTCAGGCAAAATGCCTAAACATAATGCACAAAGCATACACACACTCATGCATTAAGCATACCCATTCAAAGCCCTTTTAAAAAGGCCTATCGAACTACGTTGACTTTGATCTTCCATTCAAACGGAAGTACGTAGGCACGTCTGGGATTTAACCCCGAGCGGCAAGTCGAAATCACATAAATTGGTCCAATTACATCATTCACCTTGCAAAGCATTCATTCATTGGTTAGTTCATCAGCATGACATAGTCTCGGGATCCACCTCAGGTTTGCAGATTATGCCTTAAACATTGGGATAATTAATCTAGTAAGTAGGTTAATTAAAATTGGAGTCACTTAGGGTTTTTTCCTAGTTTACCCTAAAATAATTAAACAAGGTGGCGACTCATACATTCACGTGCATTTCTGCCCTTTAGTCACATGCATTCATATGCTTTGATATTTGGGGTAGGGGTTCACAGTTTGGCGACTTCACTGGGGAATTATGTAATCATTTTGCATAAAGTGGACTACAATTGTTGTGTAAACTAACCTGCCTTTCTTTAGGGCATTATTTTACTATGCTTTGTTTTGCAGGGTACCCCAACAAAGATTAAGTATCTTTCTTTAAGAATGCTTAACAAGGAGAATTTGGACCTAATTGAAATTTACTTTGAATCATTCAAATTTGTTTATTTATTTGCACGATTGAGAATCATTTTCTCCATTGCATAAAAAATGAATTTCAAATGAATTTCTTCTCTTCTGTTCAAACTTTTGAGTCTGGATAGCAAGTAGCGCTGATCGGCAGGTCTCTTTGATTATGTCGACGGACAGCCAAAGCGTCCTCCCTGTTACCGCAAACCGTCCCTAAAATGTCCGAAAAATTACGAGGATCACGGAACTGGTCTCGGAATATTTTTTGGAGGTCCGGAACTCCCGGAAAAGCCTCCGGAACGAAATTAAGAAAAAGAAAGAAGGCACACATGCCCGCCCGAGGGGTGGGCATGCCCACCCAAGCTAGGCGGGCAGGCCCGCCCAGCATGGGCAGGCACGACCGCCCAACATGGGCGGGCATACCCGCCCAAGCCAGGCGGGCGCGCCCGCCCAGCTTGGGCGGACACGCCCGCCCAGCCCAGACGGGCATGTCCGCCCAGCTTGGGCGGACACGCCCGCCCAGCTAGGGCGGGCACGCCCGCCCTTGAAGGCGGGCAGGGGCGCCTGGGGTCACTTTTTTCCTATAAAAAACGGCTCTGGGGCTCCGTTTTGAGACATTCAGTCTGTGTTGACGGACGCTCCTTCTCCCTACGCTCCTTGCGATTCTTTACTGCTTTCTTGCATTTTTTAATTTTAATTTTATTGCTTTCTTGTGGTGATACTTGGTCACTAAATTAAAATTAATTAAAATTCCCTTAACGAGGAGCTTAACCTGGAGTTAAGAAGTGGCCGTCGATTAAATCAGGTACATGAACTAAACTCTGCCTATTTAATTTAGCACTTCATGCATGTTTCTCTTCTATTCCTCCTAATTCTACAACTGCATAAATGCATTCACTTCATCTTTAGGCAAGTAAATTGCCTCAATTAAATAAATTTAGGCTAAATGCCTGGTTAATTAATAATCGTGGTATTTAAACCTAAATCCGACAATATTGGCTAAAAAGCCTAGTTAATCAATAACTATGGCGAAATTGCCTTTATTTCGAACAAAGTCCGGCCTAAGTCCAATTAATCAATAATTGTGGCGAAATAGCCTTAATTAAACATGTTTTCTTGGCAATAAATTGCCTACATTGCAAATCAATTAATCACTTTTGGCAAATAAATTGCCTATAAGTAGATTAACCATTTTCTTAGCGACAAATCGCTTAAATCAATATTTTGGCTTCAAAGCCTTCAAACAATTGCTTTTGGCAAATAAATTGCCTTTAAGTCAATCAATTTTGGCGACAATCGCCCAATCATCAACTTTTGGCAATCAATTGCCTAAATCAATTTATTTTGGCTAAAAGCCTTCAAATAATCAATTTTGGCGACAATCGCCTAAATCACATCAATTTTTGGCAACAATTGCCTAAATCAACTCTTTTTGGCTAAAAGCCTTAAAATCAATCATTTTGGCGATAATCGCCTAAAGTCAATCATTTTGGCAACCGAATTGCCTAAATCAATCTTTTTGGCTAAAAGCCATTAAAATCAACATTTTTGGCATCAAATGCCTAAAAATCAATCAATTCTTTGGCAAAATGCCTAAACAAAAATGCACAAAGCATACACACACTCATGCATTAAGCATGCCCATTCAAAGCCCTTCAAAGAAGGCCTATCGAACTACGTTGACTTTGATCTTCCATTCAAACGGAAGTACGTAGGCACGTTTGGGATTTAACCCCGAGCGGCAAGTCGCAATCACTTAAAATTGGTTCAAATTACATTAATCACTTTGCAAAGCATTCATTCATGGTTAGTTTTGTCAGCATGACATAGTCTCGGGATCCATCTCGGGTTTGCACACCATGCCTTAAACATTGGGTTAATTAATCTAATAATTAGGTTAATTAAAATTGGAGTCACTTAGGGTTTTTTCCTAGTTTACCCTAAAATAATTAAACAAGGTAGCGACTCATACATTCACGTGCATTTCTACCCTTAGTCTCATGCATTCATATTCCATGACATTTTGGGGAGGGGTTCACAGAGGTGGAGAGCCAAGGCCACCCAAATGATTAATCGACCCTCTGAACAAGAACAGGTAGACATAATCATTAAGAACCTGCAGCCTGTTTACCAACACCGACTACAAACCCAGTATCTACCAACATTCCAGTCGCTCATTGCCACTGCTACAAAGGTAGAAGATCTGATCCAAATGGGGCAACTGAAAGAAGACTCAGGGACCTCAAAGTACAAGAAACCTAGCCAAGCTAGCAAAGTCCATGAAGTGGCTAGCATCACCCCCACAAATCCTTTACGTGTGGGAAACATGAGGAATAATAATCAATCATCTAGAAGAACCTATACTGATCTCGGGATGCCAATTCTAGTGGTATTCCGAGAGGCCGTCAAGGCTAATTACATAAAGCCTTTGGAAGCAAGGCCACCACCTAATCCGTTGCCAAGGAATTACAGGGCTGATGAATACTGTGAGTATCATCAGGGGCATGGGCACAAGACTGAAGCATGCTGGATGCTTAAGAACCGCATCCAGGACCTGGTGGATAACGGTTCGATTATCCCGAGGAGTAAGCCGAACGTTAACACCAACCCCTTACCAAATCACGGGATAAATGCTATCATGGTTGACCAGGAACTGATCGATCCTTTTGAACTGTTCCTAGAGATGAATAATATCTGTGTCTTGGATCTGAATGACTTAACCGAGGAACTTGATGCTATAACCAGGAGTGGGAGACAATATGAGCCACTAGTCTTGGATAAAATCCAAAACAAGCCTTACCAGAAGGCAGAGGAGCTAAAGGAAGACCCGGTACTGGCACAGTTAAAAAAGACACAAGCTAGGGTATCAATCTGGGAACTTCTAGCAGCATCCTTTCCTCATCGCCAAGCTCTTTGCAAGGCCTTGAGTCAACTTCAGACATCGGTGGAAATTAGCCCAGAAGTGCTAGTGTCCACCCTCACCCAATCGTCTAAAATGCAAAGCATCGGGTTCTCTGACGATGACTTGCCTAAAGAGGGAGGCAGCCATAACAATGCTCTGTATGTCACTGTTCAGACTCGAGATAAAACGGTACCCATGGTTCTCATTGATAATGGGTCAGCGTTGAATGTCTGCCCACTGAGAGTAGCCAGCTGTCTAGGGTTGGAAGAAATGGACTTAGCCCCTTCGGACCAGATAGTGAAGGCCTACGACAGCACCCGGAGGGAAGTGTTGGGGGTTGCCACGCTGAAGCTAACAGTTGGGCCAGCTGTGATGGAAGTCCCATTCCAGGTGATTGATGTACCGACTAGCTTCAACCTGCTTCTGGGCCAACCGTGGATACATCACACTAAGGCAGTACCCTCATCTATGCACCAAAAGGTCAAGTTTCCCTATGAAGACAAAGTTATCACCGTTCAGGGGGATGACTACAGTCAGCTCAAAAGGCCAAAGGGCCAGCCTCTCTTTGAGGTTAACCCTGAGACTGCCAATTTACCCCTTTCTGGATTTCAATACGACACTGTGCAGTTTATAGAGGGAAAGACTGCAAGTTCTCGAATTCTCTTTGATTTCGGGACAGTGCAAATAAACTGCATGGTGCCTCTAATGTTGAAAATGTCCTACCTACCAGGAATGATTATGGCAAGGTCCGGGAAGAAGTATCCTGCACTGCAAGCCTGGGAATGTCCGGTGAATGAAGGGACCTATGGTTTGGGTTATGAACCCACTGATGAGGACCGTGCTGAGAGGACCCGAAGAGGAAGGAAAGAGAATGTACAAATGCGGCCTTACCTATTGACTCTGAACAGCTACTTCTGCAAACCGGGAGAAGCAGTTCCTTACTGTGGCTTCCAAGAACCCTTTTGCTGCCCAACCGCTAGGAAGATGCTGCCTGGGTTAGAGATATTCTCAGATGTCTGGGGCAGCAAGTCCGAAACCGTAACTGAACTGGATACGAAAGACTTCATGCAGCCTAGTCTCTTTGACGAAGTTGCCGTTATCACAGGAAATGATGGGAATCGAGACCTGCTGGATTTGATCAAGTCGAATGAAGGACCTCTCACCAACTGGTACACCGAGGAGGAGCGCGCTGTTGATAAACCCCCTCCCGAGTCAAATCTAGTACCTAAGTCGGTAGTCAAGTCCTGTATTGAGTCTGAGTCTGACCCCGAGTCTGAAACCGAGTCAGAGTCTAGTTCCAGTTCTGAGTCGTCTGCGTCGGATCTAGAAGATCCAGATTTCAAACTCGATGTATTCTTTGAAGACGATTCCGTCATAATTAATAAAGGCTTGCAAATTCTTGATTACCCTGCGTGTCTATCTTTCCAAGCATTTCCAAGCAAAAATAATCAGATAAATGAAATAAAAAATGAAAAGGAAAAAATAATAATTGGCAAAGAAGAAAACGAACATACATACGTTGCATCTAATTGCATGAACAGGGAACAGGTTAGTGAATGTTTGAAGAAATTTGCTGATTGCTTCATGTGGAAGGCAAGTGACATCACTAGAATTGACCCAGCAATAGTGGTGCACAAGATTCCAGTATACCTAGAGGCTAAGCCAGTGAAACAGAAGCTAAGAAGGCTGAAAACAGAATGGTCCTTGAAAATCAAGGAGGAAGTTGCCAAGCAGCTGGAAAACAAGTTCATAGAACCTATTGCCTACCCGACGTGGTTAGCGAACATCGTGCCGGTGCCAAAGAAGGATGGAAAAGTGCGAATGTGTGTGGATTACCGGGATTTGAATAAAGCATGTCCGAAGGACGACTTTCCCCTGCCGCACATTGACTTGCTAGTGGACCGAATGGCTGGACACGGGATGGTCTCCTTGACTGATCTTGCTGTCGGTTATAATCAAATAATGATGCATGGGCCAGACAAAGAGAAAACGGTGTTCATCACAGAATGGGGAACTTACTGCTACAGGGTCATGCCTTTTGGGCTCAAAAATGCTGGGGCAACTTATCAAAGAATGACAACGACCATTTTCCATGACATGATTCACCAAGAAGTAGAAGTATACGTTGACGATATGGTTGTTAAATCGAAAACAGCCGAAGAACATACAACGGCACTTGAGAAGTTCTTTCTTAGACTTCGAAAGTACAATTTAAAGCTCAATCCGGCAAAATGCCTGTTTGGAGCTACATCCGGAGTGTTTCTGGGGCATATGGTCAGCCAGAAGGGCATAGAGATTGACCCTTCGAAAGCCAAGGCCATTCTGGAAATGCCAGCACCGAGAACGGAAAAAGAAGTCCGGGGTTTCCTGGGAAGGCTACAGTATATCAGCCGGTTCATCAATCAATTGGCCGATACTTGTGGTCCGATCTTCAAATTACTCAGGAAAGAAGTAGCGGTTAAATGGAATGAGGATTGTCAGAAAGCTTTCGACCAAGTCAAGCAATATCTGCTATCCCCACCAGTGCTACAGCCACCAAGGCTAGGAAAGCCTTTGTTATTATACCTATCGGTGACAGAAGAAGCGATGGGTGCGATGCTAGCTTAGCAAGCCGAAGATACGAAGGTAGAAAATGCCGTGTATTACCTTAGCAAGAGGATGCTGGAATATGAGCTAAAATACAATAAGATAGAGAAGTTGTGTCTGGCTCTAGTTTGGGCCTGTACAAAGCTGCAGCACTACCTGTAAAATGGCTAAGTGGGTATCGGTGCTCGCAGCCTATGACTTAAAATTTGTACAACGGAAGGCAGTGAAGGGCGGAGCCTTGGCTGATCAATTAGCAGAATTGCCGGTCGAAGACCAAATGCCGGAAGTAGGATTTCCTGATGAAGATTTGTTGAGCGTGGAAAGTGAGGTCTGGGAGATGTACTTCGATGGAGCTTCAAACTACCATGGAAACGGGGTTGGAGTCGTATTCAAAACTCCTTGTGGAGAATACATCCCGATCGCAGTCAAGCTAGATTTCGACTGTACCAACAATGAAGCCGAGTATGAAGCTTGCATTAAGGGGTTGGAAGCGGCCCTAGAAAAAGAAATAAAAATCCTTAGGGTTTTCGGAGATTCCAACCTAATAGTCTCCCAGGCTCTAAGGAAGTGGAAAATCAAGGAAGAGCGTTTGGTTCCTTACCTATAATGCTTAGACGAATTGGCTCAACAGTTTGAGGAATTATCTTTCCACTACCTGCCGCGAGCCAAAAATCAATTCGCTGATGCCCTGGCCACTTTGGCCTCCATGGTTAATGTGGGGAGAGACCAAGTTATTCGGCCCCTGACAATAAGGCTTCAGAAACAGCCAGCACACGTCATGCGTTTGGTAGATGACAAGCCTTGGTTTTGGGATATACAAAATTACCTTCAGAACGAAGCCTACCCGGAGGGATCCACCAAAACTGATCAACGGACATTAAGATAGTTAGCGTCTGGATACTTCCTTACTGGGGGAGTTCTGTATAAAAGAAGTTGGAACGGCTTGCACCTAAGGTGCGTTGGTGAAGAGGAGGCTCAAACCATTATGGATTCCGTGCATAATGGGGAATCTGGGTCACACATGCACGAGATAGCCTTGGCTCGGAAAATCATGAACCTAGGTTATTACTGGTCAACTATGAATGCGGATTATGTGAGGCACGCACGGAAGTGCCATGAGTGCCAAATTTTAGCTAAGCTGCAAAAACGGCCTCCGGTCAATTTAAATCCAATTGCTTCACCGTGGCCTTTTGCAACTTGGGGCATAGATGTAATTGGAAAAATCCTCCCGAAAGCCTCTAATGGCCATCAGTTTATCCTGGTCGCTGTATATTATTTCACCAAATGGATTGAGGCAGCTTCCTTTTCAGTTTTGAACGCCAAGAAGGCAGCGCAGTTTGTACGTGCCAACATCCTTTGTCGGTACGGAACACCATTCGAGATCATTACTGATAACGGGTCTCATTTTCAAGGCGAATTCGCTGACCTCTTAAAGTAAAAGAAGATTCAACATCATAAGTCCTCACCCTATCGCCCACAAACAAATGGGCCCGTCGAAGCTGCGAACAAGGCTATAAAAGTCATTTTGCAAAAGACAGTTCAGAAACATAGGGCATGGCATGAACAATTACCAAATGCTTTGTGGGGATACAGGACTTCTATCAGAACGCCTACTGGGGCAACTCCGTATTCTTTGGTATATGGTATGGAAGCAGTGCTGCCTATTGAGCTGAAAGTTTAGTAGGCAAGAATTATCCGGGAAAGCCAGATCAGCGAAGCAGATTGGGCTGAGAATTATCATTTACAACTCTTGGGAATGGATGAGAAGCGATTGCAAGCGATCCACCAAGCTCAAGTTTACCAAAGAAGAATGGCGCGGCATTTTAACAAGAAGGTTAAAGACCGGAAACTCGAAGAAGGTTGTTTGGTCCTGAAAGAAATTAGACAGCCAATCCTGGACCCACGTGGGAAGTTTCGTCCTCATTGGGCTGGACCCTACGTATTGAAGAAAATATTATCCGGCGGAGCCGTCATCTTGACTGATTTGGATGGTTTGGAATTCACAAATCCGTGTAATTTAGATCAGTTAAGAAGATATTTTGTGTAGTTGTAATCATTCGCATAATGTAGAAAGAGCTACATTAGACCTGATTCTCCTTGAAAAAAAAGAAATTATATATCGGAGATGTGTAGGCAGCTCTCATTGGGCGCGGTCTAAACATTAATAAAAAATCATTTCATAATTCATCTCTTCTTTGCCAAATAGAAAAAAGAGGAAAGAAAAGGAAAAAAAAGTGAAAAAAAAAAAGAAGAAAAACCCACTAAGTCGAAAACCTGAAAGGGCGGCTTAGGCAAAAATGGGTAGCTCGCTAAGTTGAAAACCCGAAAAGGCAGCTTAGGCAAAAATTAGAGCTTGAAATAAATAAAGTTGAAAAATGCTTGGAAAGCTAAATGATATTCGCAATTTAAGCTAAAAGTCAAATCTCATAGCAGCCCAAAGTCAGGCACAAAGCAATAAATCCAAACAAAATAAGCAAATGATGAAATCTAAAGTCCAAGTCCAAAGCAAAGGCAAAACTACATCCAAAATCCAAAGCCAAAACAAAAAAAGAAACGATAAAGTCCAAAAGCCTGGAGAAGTCTAGATGTCCCATCTCCTCCGTGGAGCAACATCCTCTGAGTCACCCTTAGCTGTTAAACTGTGATCCACCTCACCTGTCTTAGGAGCCAGCACAATCTCCTCACCAGTCCCAATCTCATCAGTCGGAACCCAACCCTCGAGTGCACTCAACAGTGCGGTCCTCCTTGGTCTCTCAATTGGCCAGACAGTGGCAATGAACCAGGCTCGATACTCAGGAGAAGTCTGAATACTGGCAGGATTAGGCAAGGGCCTAACCATATGGTGATCTCTAACCCAAGCCCTAAGGACGGCTCGGGTAACACCCGGGGTGATGGCCGAATCAGCAGGAAAGTCATCCGTAATCGGAACAGTCTGATCTACCCCCATCTGTCTCAAAACGCGCGAAGCACAGTACCAGGTACAATGTGTAAGGCCCAGAAGGTAAACTCGGGTGTGATGAAGGCTAACCTGGATAAAACGGTTGATGTTGTACCAAGAGATGAACCACAATATCTCGTTTGGGCCCAACTCGATCAACCATGAAGCCCATGCATCACTAGTGGGATGCGAGATTAAGATCCTCCGCATGCGATACTGAGATGGGTTATAAGGAAGGGAAGTAGGAGCAGCAACCACTTGTAGGTGATCCTTCAACCAAACCTGAGTAATGGATCCTTTATATTACGAGGGAATGGTTTAAAAAGAAAAAAATGAAAAAATAATAAAGAGAAATACCTAGAGAATAATGGGAGAAACTGTCCAGTCATCAAACCCCAAAGCAACCCTGTCAAGGCTCCTGATGGTTTCTGCCAGCACAATGCCGCCAATACAACCCATATCCTCCATTTGTAGAACCATGGGGCAAAGACGCAAGTCCCCAAAGCCTGAAATCCCCAAAGCCTGGGTCCCGGTTAAATATAAAGCCAGCCAATAAACAGAAAACCAAGGCCCGCATCCTCAGCCTCATCCGGTTTGGGTCATCTGGGCAAGCCTCTGAGAATTCGTCAATCAGAGGCAGCAGAATTGCTTTTTGGTCATCAACAATCATAGCCCTAGCCTGGGGTCGGTTGAGCTGAAACAGGGTCTCAAATGACCTAACATACCCAATTTTTACCTCATGCTTGACCAAAGGGGCATTGGGGTCACACCCTATAATTGCACAAAACTCCTCAAAGAGAGGGCACATTTCCTCCATCATCGCCCCAAACCGGAAAACATGGGCCTCAGGATCCCAAAGTCTAATACAGGCCCTTAAGAAAATCCAGTCAACTACTACACCCCTAAGAGTAATAACGGGGGAGAGACCATACCTCCCCAAGTTGATCTTTTCAACTTTGGAGAGACTCCTAGTCCAGTTGTGCATGCTATGGTTGTAGAAGGGATTCATTGTCCTTTTAGTTATTCTTTTTTATTTTTTCTTGTTATTATTTATTGTGTTCTAAAAAAAAAAGGGAAAATAAAATAAATAAGAATACTGTAATAATAAAAAATAATAATAAAAAAAAAAGAAGAAAGGAAGAGGAAGAAAAAAAAGACTAACCAAATTCTGGATGGCTTGAAAAATAGGAGTGAATGAAAAAAAAAGAGAGAAAAAAATGCTTTAAATAGAGGAAGGGCGCGCCCGCAGGCGGCCCAGCCGCCGGAGCCGGCGGCCCAGCCGCCCGAGTCCGGCGGCCAGGCCGCCGACCCAGCCGCCGACCCGGCCGCCGGCAACCGCCCTAGCCGGCGGCAAAAAAAAAAAAAAGGGGGGGGATATATACATACATATATATATATATATATTAAAGTGTGTATATATATAGAAAGAAAAAGAGAAATGTTTTTGATAAAGCAAATTTTTTTTTTTCCATGCATACATTTTTTTTTTTTATACTAATCAAGTGCAGGTACAAATAAAGTTCAGCACAATAGATACAGCCAAGATTCGGTACAGAAAATACAGCAAAAGGGAAATAAAGGAAAGCAAGAAAATCTATCAACGACGGGGCCTCCTCCCCCTCTGATCCTCGAAGGCTATCTGGGTCCAGGCCGCAGCTAATTCCTGCTGCATCCCGAGAAACAGCTCCATCATCTGGTTGACTAGCCCGACAGGAACCTGGAAAATCATACAAAGAAAAATACAAGTCAATATCTCCTAGGAATCATTTTCCTTTGAGAAATGTGCCAGGATTTACCTCGGTGATATCCTCGGAAGGAAGAACTGTGTGATCCACACCCTCCAGGGAGACCTCTCGAAAAACTGGAGGACTGTTAGGGACGAAGTAGGAAACACTATATGGAAGACATAGATTGGCCAGGTCTGGATGAAGCGACCCGGTAGCCTCCAAAATAGCCCGGGGAGCCCTGGAAGGACCTGCCGCCCGGCTAGGCCCGGCCTGCGACGGCCTCCTCTCAACCGGGGTGGAAGAAGTCGGGTTTGCCATGGGCCTCCTCCTTGGAGTCCTAGTTGAGGGACCCGAAGCCCGGGAAGAACGGGTACCGAGCGGCTGAGAAGGAGCCGACCTCGGGATATTACCCAGCCGAGATCCAATAGGCAGCATCAGAGAAATTGCACAGAACTCATCGTAATCTCCTTCCATGATGAACTCCAAGTGAGAGATACCTTCAGTATGAGCAGTAGTAAGCTGCATTTGTTTGCCCGCTCGCATATCCTCAGGGGGGGAAAAGGGACAGAGCGACAGCCTCTTAGCTGAACATCCACTCTCTCACCCAAATAATATCGTCGTATGACGGGGTGTGACAAGACCACTCTCCGCTGAGACAAGGCATCTGACTGTTGAAAGACGGGATCAGCCTGAATCCAACTTTGTAAACGGGCAGGCATCAGCCCCACGTCGGCCTATAAAAGATGTAAATATGTTAATAAATCTTTTTTTTTAACATATCCAAAAATACTAAGCATATACCTGCCCCAGAGCGCAAGTATCGAAAAAGGCTCTCAGCTCCTTCAGCGACTTATTGTGCCGGATGGGGTGAAGGTTTGATTTGTACCATCTCCAAGCCGAGGGCGCCAGCTCTGATCTAGGATTAGTCTGAAGTAACTCTGGGCGAGTGTAAGGGAAGTACTCGAATGCCCAAGTCTGCAAAAAAAAAAATGAGAAGGGAAAGAATCAGTGAGATAGGAAAATCAAGCTAAACAGGAAAATACAGAAATGGAGAATGTTCTTTACATTACCTCCCAGAAATAGAAAGTCCCGCTAAGCTTACCATGGCCTCGGCTCAGGTCACACATATCATCATACATGCGACTCAGGATAGCACCGGCCCAGTCATACTCCTTTAAAAGAGCCAAATTTTCCAAGCTCTTCAAGATAGAAGGATTAAACTTCTCCTTCCTGTTAGACCAAAAGGTCGAAGCAAACAACAACAACAAAGTGAACCTGGCCACCTGGGTAGCCGTCAACTCTCCCCGTCCGTAGCTGGCATAGATGCTAGGGGCCTGGAGAGATAACCAGCGTCTGGAAACGCTCAAAGCAGGGGTAGCAGAACCTGGTTCAACCAGCCGAGGCAGGTCTATCCCAATCAGCTCCACCATTCGGTCAGAGGAGATATCAATCCTCCAATCATCATATAGCTCGATCGGCCGAGTCCCGAAAGGGATCCCGGATATCACAGAAAAGTCTGTAGGGGTCATTGTCAGCTCGCCCCAAGAGAAATGGAAAGTATTAGTGGTATCCCACCACCTTTCGGCCAAGGCACACAATAACTCCTTGTAGTTACTCCGTGCCATGTCGAAGTGTCTCAAATAGCCCAAGTAAGATGGTCGGATGATCGCGCCAACCAGACAGTTGGGATCGAATAGTTCGAGTGGAATCCCAGCCACAGAACTCTCACCCACATCCAATTTGATGCGGCAATCCTAAAAAGGTAAAATCAACCTAAGAGTTACCTCTCGGTTCCTTACTAAGGGGAAACATCTTAGTTCTGTCCTAGCATGCATGATAATTAAGCACAGGAAATGTTTTCAAAAGTTCACAATTTTGGCCTAAGGCCCAGAAATCACAATTTTGGCCTAAGGCCCAAATAATATAACTTGCACGCATAAGAGTGAAAGAGGACTTACCTGGGCGTAGATACCGGACCTGGAGGCGTGAGTATCTGCGTCTGCCATGAGGTCGACCTCGTCGAGGGTAATCCCTAGGGACTCGAGGAAGTCCTCATCACTGCAATAGCTTGGAGGAGCCATAGAAGAAGGCGGCCTTGTAGCTTTGAGAGTTGAGAGGATTTGAGAGAGTTTTGGTACGTAAAAGTTTAGAATGAGTAAAATGAGTAATCTTAGGCTATTTATAAGCAAGTAGCCAAAAGGCGGGTCTCCCGGACGCGTCCGATTTCCGTTTTCAAAATTTGTGTTTCAGACAACCACCGACTCCCATAAATCTTTTTTATGGCTGCCGGTGGGGGGCAACTGTGAATACCCAAATTTTGAGGCTCAAAGAGCCAGTTTCCCGGACTGCAAACAGTCCGGCCGGATCGGAGGCCACTCGGAAAGTTCACCGGAAATATGCCAATATGGTACTTGAAATGTCCAAAAAATTACGAGGATCACAGAACTGGTCCCGGAATATTTTTTGGAGGCCCAGAATTCCCGAAAAAGCTCCCGGAGTGTTAAAGTAGCAAAACCCCCAGGCACGGCGGTCCAGCCGCTGGCTTCCGGCGGCCAAGCCGCCGGGCACCGGCGGCCCGAGCTGCTGGGCACCGGCGGCCCGAGCCACCGAGACACGACGACCCAGCCGCCGGGCACCGGCGGCCGAGCCGCCGAGCTTCCGGCAACTTAGGGTTTTTTCCTAGTTTACCCTAAAACAATTAAACAAGGTGGCGACTCATATATTCACGTGCATTTCTGCCTTAGTCACATGCATTTGTATGCTTGATATACGGGGTAGGGGTTCACAGTTATCCATACTTTATACATCACAAATATCAACACTGTACACACAGCCCATCCATCGGGCAAAACAATCCAATCTAAAGCCCATCCTCCATCATTATAATACCATCTACCATATTCAACTGTAATAACTACATATAAATATATTTTTTATCATTTGTCAATTCAAGTTTATAAGTATTATCATTTAAGAATATTCATTTTTAACTCAATACGTTCTAGACTTCACACTATAGCTATCCATATAAAAATAACAATATTCATAAAAATTTCAATTTATCTTTCACGTTTCAATTCATAACAATTATTCTAAATAACTTATATTCTTAATTTTCAGAATTAAGTATATTTATCTATCGAGATTCCCTAACAAGAATCATATTCAATTATCTATTTAATCGAAATCAACTTAATTAACTAATAAGTTTAAATTTGAAATTTATACCAAAAAGGAGGAGCTAGGTCTTAGAGCGTACCAATCGAAAATCGGACTATAATTCCACGATCTGTACGAGGAGAAGATGATTCTGCCTCTCAGGGCCTCGCCGAAGACTCGCCAGCTGACCACCGGATCTCTGAAGCCGGCCACCATACACGGTGGCCGGAAAATCGAACCTTCACCAAAATTTACAAACAATACATCATTTTATTCATTTCGACGAAAGGATCACTAATATGTGATCAAATCAAGGTGAGTGTAAACTATTTGGTTGAAAATTGGCCGGAAAGGTTCAGAGGTGACCATTTTGGGTTTTTCGATTCCGGCTATAATAGTCAATGGGAAGGCCATCAAATAAAAGAGGGAGAAGAGAGGAGTTGTTTGGCATTGACCTCGCGCTCTGGGCTTGCCCGAAACGGCTTGAATTGCCAAAAAATGGCACTACGATGGTACCTGTGAACCCCTCCCCCGAACATCATAGCATGTGAATGCATGTGACTAAGGAAGAAATGCACGTGATGTGTGAGTCGCCACCTTGTTTAATTATTTTTAGGGTAAACTAGGAAAAACCCTAAGTGACTCCAATTTTTAATTAACCTAAATGCTAGATTAATTAACCCAATGATTAAGGCATGGTCTACGAACCCAAGGTGGATCCCGAGACTATGTCATGCTGATTAACTAACCGATGAATGCTTTGCAGGGTAAATGATGCAATTGGACCAAATGAAAGTGTTTATGTGATTTTGACTTGCCGCTCGGGGTTAGATCCCAAACGTGCCTACGTACTTCTGTTTGAATGGAAGATCAAAGTCAACGTAGTTCGATAGGCCTCTTTTAGAGGGCTTTGAATGGGTATGCTTTATGCATGAGTGTGTGTATGCTTTGTGCATGAGTGTGTGTATGCTTTGTGCATTTTGTTTAGGCATTTTGCCTGAAAATTGATTGATTTTTAGGCATTTGATGCCAAATATGTTGATTTTAATGGCTTCTAGCCAAAAGGATTGATTTAGGCAATTAGTTTGCCAAAAATTGATGTTTGGGCTTATTATTGCCAAAAGATGTTTTGTTGGGCGATTGTCGCCAAAATGATTAAGGCATTTGTGCCAAAAGTCGGTATTTGAAGGCTTTTAGCCAAAATGTGTTGATTTAGGCAATTTTTGCCTAAAAAAGGTTAGGCGATTTGTCGCCAAAGTGATTAAGGCAATGTGCCAAAAGTTGGTATTTGAAGGCTTCTAGCCAAAAGCTTGATTTAGGCAATTTGTTTGCCAAAAGTGATTATTCGGGCGTTTGTCGCCAAAATGACTGATTTAAGGCTTTTAGCCAAAATGAATTGATTTAGGCAATTTTTGCCAAAAGTTGATGTGATTTAGGCGATTGTCGCCAAAATGATTGTTTGAAGGCTTTTAGCCAAAAGATTGATTAACTCTAAGGCATTTTGCCAAAGCTTCTGATTTAAGCGATTTGTCGCTAAAAAGCGGTGAATCTAATTTATAGGCAATTTGTTTGCCAAAATTGATTGAACCGTGGGCAATTTGTTGCCAAAATGTGGTTGATTTAATTGTAGGCAATTTGTTGCCAAAACGTGATTGATTAAGGCTTTTTAGCCACAATTATTGATTAATTGGACTTAAGCCGGACTGTTCGAAATAAAGGCAATTAAACCGTAGTTATTAATTAACTAGGCTTTTTAGCCAATATTGTCGGATTTAGCATTAATACCACGATTATTAATTAATCGGATATTTAAGCTTAATCATATTTGATTGAAGCAGTTTATTTGCCTAATTGATGACATGAATGTGTTTATGCAGCTGTAGAGTTATTAGGAGTAGAAGAGAAATATGTATGAAATGCTAAAATTAAATAGGCAGAGTTTAGTTCATGTACCTGATTTAATCGGCGGCCACTTCTTAACTTCAGGTTAAGCTCCTCGTTAAGGGAATATTAATTAATTTTATTTTTAATGACCAAATAACAAAGCAAGAAATAATAAAGCTAAATAAAAAATGCAGAAAAGCAGTAAAGAATCACAAGGAGCGTAAGGGAGAAGGAGCGTCCGTCAACACAGACTGAGTCTCGAAAAGAGAAGGGCCGGGGCTGCTTTTCTAGGCAAAAACGGATTGTTTCAGCGGCCAGGCCGCCTGTCTCGGCAGCTGGGCCACCGGGGTTCGGCGGTCCTGTCCGGTGGCCGGGCCGCCGGAGCTCAGCGGCTGGGCCGCCGGGTTCGGTAACCCGCTCGGGCGGCCTGGCCGCCGGGCCGCCGGACCTCGGTGGCTGGGCCGGCGGTTCTGCTGATTTTTTTTGCTCCGGAGGCTTTTCCGGGAGCTCCGGACCTCCAAAAAATATTCCGGGACCAGTTCCATGATCCTCGCGACGTCCCGGACGTTTTAAGTACCATATTGGCATACTTTCGGTGAACTTCCAAAATGGCCTCCGGTCCGGCCAGACTGTCTGCAGTTCGAGAAAAACAGGCTTTGTGAGCCTCAAAAAAATAGGTATTCACAGGCGACTGCAGCCGCTGTCGCCGGTGATAGTAGCTACCGCCGCCTTTAAGGGCGGCCGCCACCGCCGCGGCCGGGAAAATTGGCTTTTTGAGCCTCAAAATTTGAGTATTCACAGTTGCCCCCCACTGGCTATCATAAAAAATGATTTATGAGAGCCAGTGGCCGTCTGAAGGAGCAAATTTTGAGGATGGGCAGAAGAGGAAACCCCGTCGTGGGTTTTTTCTTTGAAATGAAATGATCAAATGCATGGATTTAAGTTTGTAACTTAAAGATGTTTTTGCCTCTTTGAGGACTTAAAAAGAAGTTTTGCCTCTTAGAGGACTTGAAAAGATGTTTTACCTCTTAATGAGGGCTTGAAAAGAGATTTTGCCTCTTCGAGGATTTGAAAAGATGTTTTGCCTCTTAATGAGGGCTTGAAAAGAGATTTTGCCTCTTAATGAAGGCTTGAAAAGGGATGTTTTGCCTCTTAGAGGACTTGAAAAGATGGTTTGCCTCTTAATGAGGGCTTGAAAAGAGATTTTGCCTCTTAGAGGACTTGAAAAGATGTTTTGCCTCGTAATGAGGGCTTGAAAAGAGATTTGTTTTATTTTTAATTTTTTTTTCTTTGAGAACCAAGGGTCCACCTAAAGTCGAAATGATCAAATGGCTTGGTTTTGGATGAAAAATGGTTGGTTATTGGTTGGGGCTTCACCCTAGGTTTTATGTAAGAAAAAGGTTAACCATTAACCGGGTTCTACCCTGGGTTTGTGTAAAAGAGGTTGACGATGGTTGGGTTTCACCCTGGGTTGTGTATGTTTTTTTTTTTACAACACATGCCCCTGAATCCGACTTGGAGGATTTTGCCCCCTGCTTGAGAGAATTGATGCCCTTATTAGCTGAAATAGAATTTCTTCTTAATGAAAGACTAAAAATTCTGTGATTACTTCTGTGATGGGAGAATGGTGAAGGTTCTTATCACTTCTTGCCCCCAGAATGGTGCTAACCATGGAATACTTCAAAACATTGGTATTGTACTTGTCCAATCAGTTGAGGAATCAAAGAGAACAAAGCCACTTATATGACTCGAGGAAACGGACAATGTGGATGACATCGCTCGTCTGAAAGGATCGAGGAAACGATGGTCCGAGTGGAGACGAGGTATTAAAGGATTACCTCTCAATGATTATGTTTGACATTACCTCTCAACGATTATGTTTGACATTTTTAGGGTTGTTTTGGAAACCCCGGGGATTGAATTGACTTTTCCTCTCTCTCTTTTTTTGAGGAATGACTCAAAGAGTGATGCTTTCAAAACAAACTTTTGAGAATGACTCGAGTTTTGTGACTCATTGTGGAGTGACCACTGGTGATGGAGATTTGATTTTAGAGACTCATTGGAGACTCGATTTAGAGACTCAAATTTTTCTTATAGTGAATTTTGACTCGAAGGAAACTCAGTGATTCCTGGAAAAAAAAAAATTTATATACTCCCAACGAGACCTTTGAAGGGGAAATTTTTTTTTTTATTTTAAGGACACACTTTGCTGTTTATCCTACGGAAAATGGACTCTCTAAAAGAATTCATGAAAGCACTTTTTTTTTTTTTTGCCTTAACTTTTGCCTAGTAGCCGCCCTTTCGGGTTTTCGACTCTAGTAGGCTCTTTGCCCTAACTTTTGCCTAGACCGCCCTTTCGGGTTTTCAGCCTAGCGGGCTCAATTCTTGCCTGAAGCCGCCCTTTCGGGTTTCCAACTCCAGCTTTTTATTTTTCTTTTCTTCTCTTTTTTTTTATTTTTTTTTATTTTTTATATTGGCAAAGAGAAAATGCTTTTTATGATGCAAACTTATGTTTGTGACCGCGCCTTTGTGGCTGCCTACGTATCTCCAAGAGCTCTTCGGGGGATGGGGAGAATCAGGTCTTTCGTAGTTCCTTCCGAGATGCGAACTTCGTGCTCGGCTAGTGCGGAATTCATCTCCGGCTTTAGTGCGGAATTCCTTTCCGTCTTGGTGCGGAATTTATTTCCGACTTGCTATTGGGGCAAAATTCAATTCCTCCTTAATGCTGATTGTGGAATTCATTTCCGATTTGATTTCTTCGAGATTCCTTCCCGACTTGATATTAATACAGAATTCATTTCTGACTTGATTTCTTCGCGGGATTTCTTCCCGGCTTGATGTCTTTACGGGATTCCTTCCAGACTGGATGTCTCTGCAGGATTCCTTCCCGACTTGATGTTGATGCAGAATTCATTGCTGCCTTAATTTCTTCGCAGGATTTCTTCCTGGCTTGCTGTCTTTACGGGATTCATTCCCGACTGGATGTCTTTACGGGATTCCTTCCCGATTTGATGTTGATGCAGAATTCATTGCTGCCTTGATTTCTTCGCGGGATTTCTTCCCGGCTTGCTGTCTTTACGGGATTCATTCCCGACTGGATGTCTTTATGGGATTCCTTCCCGATTTGATGTTGAATCAACTTATTGACTCGAGCTCTAGGCGAATCTGACTTTGTTGTTGTAGTGGTTTTACCACTGGTTGACTGAAATATGACTTGTATTCATCACAAAGAGTTTTGAATACCCACATTGTGGTGGTAACTTTAGTGGCTTGAGTGTTGAAGAAGCTTTTATGCTTTGAGTTTGTGGCTTCGCCATGTTTGAATTCTTGAGGTTAATTTGATTCCTTTTCTTGAACTTTATCTTCCTCTGAATTTGAAACTTATTTCCTCAATGGTTCTCCTCTCCATAAGGAATTTTGAGGAGACTCTTCCTTTTCCTTATTTTGAGAAATGATCCTTGTTTATAAGGACACTTGTACTTGTGCCATGCTTGGCGCTTGATTTTCAAGGTGTTTGTTGTCATCCAATTTGTGAAAATGACTGCTTCTTTTAACTTGCCTTTTTTTTTTTTTTAAATATGAGCAACCGCTTGATCTTTATCCTTATGGCTGAAATGATTTGTCATCTACCCTTGATGGGCTTGAATTTAACGGAGAGCTTGCAGTTGACCCGTTTTTGACAACTTGATTTCCTGTAGCTTTGTCCTTGATTTCTTTCTTTTGTTTAGAAGTTCCTTTTGACCCATTTTTTTCTTTTGCTTGTTTGGAAGCAGCCTCTCCATAAAGAATTTCGAGGCAACTTGATTCTGAGATGACTTGAGTCGTGTATGGATAGCATTGCGACTTCGCGCCGACCCAACCTAATTCCAAACATAAGTTCCTTATTCTGTCGCTTTTAAGCTCAAAATTCAGACACCTCTCTGTTGGAGCATCTTCCATTACTGGGCTTTTGGAGAAACCATTCTGGCCCTAACTCCTTCAATCGGCTTTGCCTCGGTACTGTTTGAAGTCTTGCATACCCTTTGCTGGATCCTTTCCATGATTACTCTTCAAAACTTCCCCTTTAATGGTGCTTCTTAGGATGCCCCCAGCTTTGATTGATGCAGAGCAAATGAAAGGATGAATGCATTTTTCTTAGCCAATTTTTATTATCTTTTTTTTTTCATCATTTTTTTTAATTTTTTATTATTTTTTTTCGACTTTTTTTTTTTTGTGCTTTCACAGGAAAGGATAGGGAAAGAGTATAAACATGATTGGAACGTAAACTGATCCCTTTTTATTGATAAGACAAAATTTGTGTACAAAGACACTTAGATTTACAAATGAAAACTTGAATGGAAATGAAAATGAAAAGAAAAAACTAGATCCTAAAAGATAGACTCTAGGTGGACTGTGATGGACTAGGATTGGATTGACTGTAGTGACTTTGTTCTTCTCGATGCTTAAATCGATCAAACAGGTTGTCGTTGGTCTTGAACAATTCCTTTGTTCTTTTGCAGGTTTGATCTCAACCTTCTCAGACACAAACTTCATTCATTTCTAAGAAAAGTTCGAAAGGATCGAAAGATTCTTATTCAGCAATTTTTTTTTTGCATTAATCCCATGGTTAGGCAAGGGATTGGTTGATATTCAGCTTGCTCTTGGGGATGATGGACCCATTGTCAACCAGGTCTTGTAAACGGTTTTTCAAAGTCCAGCATGATTCTGCTTCTTGTATGAGTCTTCTTTGAGTTGACCCAACTGGATTAAGTCTTCCACCTTAGTTGCAGTAGCAATGAGCGACTGGAACGTAGGCAAGTACTGTGTTTGAAGTTGGTGTTGGTAGACAGGTTGTAGGTTCTTTATTATTATGTCCACCTGTTCTTGTTCAGAGGGCCGGTTAATCATCTGGGCGGCCTTGGCCCTCCACCTCGTAAGGAACGAGGAAAAGGGTTCATTGTTTTTCTGCTTGGTGGTTTCTAGTTCTCTTCGAGTGACATCCACCTCCATGTTATGGTGATACTGTGAATTGAAGGCATTACAGATATCTTCCCATGTTTTCATCTTAGAGCGATCCAAGCTGACAAACCACCTCAAAGCAGCACCCGTCAGAGATTGTTGGAACAACTGAGCAAGGAGCTCGCTGCTCAATCCGAATGGGTTAAGGGCACCCACATACATTTTCAAATGAGTTTTAGGACAAGTGGTTCTGTCGAATTTGTCCATGTTGGGCATTTTGAATTTGGTTGGCAGTCTTGCCTCGGGGAACAAAGACAAGGAGTCCATGTCCACCACTTCTTTGTGGGTTTTGAGAGCAGTGATAGATCTTTCCAGGAGTTCTAGCTTCTCTCTCATTCTCCGAGCTTCCAGCTCAGAAGCAGTTTTGGAGGGTACATCATCCAGGTTTAGGGTAGGGTTTGTTGGTTCAACTGCAGGACCCTGATTGGAGGCAGCAGGTCCACTTCCTCCGGCCAAATTTCCATTACCATTCCCATTACCCAATTCAGCTATCAGGGCGGCCCTTTGGGCGGCCAGGGCCTCATTCATTCTGGCCTCCAGTCTGGCCTCCAGTTGTTCAATGAGGGTTTGGATATCAGCAAGCGATGCCATTGGTGCAGTCGGGGTTGTTGGACTTGTGGGTGAGAGCTCAGTTGGTGTTTCGGGTACAGGTGATCTTTGGAGGGGTACCTGTAAAAGGACATAGTCAAAATGATTAGACTATCCTATATAAGGTGTTTTCATAGGTTATGTGAGATAGTGTGAGGTAGGGTAGTGTTGGTATGCTAGGACACCTAGGGTAGGACCCAATGGAGTGTGATATGTAAGGTGGAGTGCTTAGGGCTAGACACCTCGACTTTTCGAAAGGCCCTAAGTTCTCAAGAAAAAAAAATTTGGGCCTTAGGGGCCAAAATGTGAATTTTTGGGCCTTAGGCCAAATTGGGAATTTTTGGGCCTCTATGGCCAAGAATGTGAACTTTTGGGCCTTAGTGGCCAAATTGTGAACTTCTGGGCCTTAGGGGCCAAATTGAGAATTTTTGGGCCTCTGTGGCCAAATTGAAAATTTTTGGGCCTCTGTGGCCAAATTGGAAATTTTTGGGCCTCTGGGGCCAAAATGGGTATTCTTGGGCCTCTGGGGCCAAATTGAGAATTTTTGGGCCTCTGTGGCCAGATTGGAAATTTTTGGGCCTCTGTGGCCAAATTGGAAATTTTTGGGCCTTAGGGGCCAAAATGTGAACTTCTGGGCCTTTGTGGCCAAATTGGGCATTTTTGGGCCTTTGGGGCCAAATTAAGAATTTTTGGGCCTCTGTGGCCAAAATGTAATTTTCCAGGTCTCAGGGACCAAAATGTAATTTATCAAGTCTCAGGGACCAAAATGTGATTTTCCAGCTTTGAAATGGAATGTTTTTTTTTTGTGAAGTATGCGATGAATGCGTGAATGCGCACAACATCAAAACATAATTCATTTTTAATGGAATGATTCAGCATCATTGGGTGCATACAGTCCTAAAGGATAGGTTCTATAGGCTATGACACAAATAGAGAATTGGCTTATTAAGGGACCCTTGAACCTTGAGTAAGGATATACCTAACCACATGTGAAACAAAGAGTTTCGCGTGGGTCCAACGGTACGCATACCCATGGGCCACCCCCAAAAGGATTAGGGATGGTTTGCGGTAACAGGGAGGACGCTTTGGCTGTCCGTCGACATAATCAAAGAGACTTGCCGATCAGCGCTACTTGCTATCCAGACTCAGAAATTTGAACAGAGAGAGAAGAAATTCATTTGAAATTCATTTTTTATGCAATGGAGAAAAAGATTCTCAATCGTGCAAATAAATCAACAAATTTAAATGTTTTCATTAAACTTTACAATTAAATCCAAATTTCTTTATCCAGTATTCTTAAAGAAAGAATACTTGATTCGTGTCAAGGTACCCGGCAAAACAAAGCATCGTAAAATAATACCCTAAAGAAGGGCAGGTTAGTTTACATAGCAATTGTAGTCCTCTTCATGCAAAATGATTACATAAGTCCCCAGTGAAGTCGCCAAACTGTGAACCCCTCCCCCGAACATCATAGCATGTGAATGCATGTCACTAAGGAAGAAATGCACGTGATGTGTGAGTCGCCACCTTATTTAATTATTTTTAGGGTAAACTAGGAAAAACCCTAAGTGACTCCAATTTTTAATTAACCTAAATGCTAGATTAATTAACCCAATGATTAAGGCATGGTCTACGAACCCGAGGTGGATCCCGAGACTATGTCATGCTGATTAACTAACCGATGAATGCTTTGCAGGGTAAATGATGCAATTGGACCAAATGAAAGTGTTTATGTGATTTTGACTTGCCGCTCGGGGTTAGATCCCAAACGTGCCTACGTACTTCTGTTTGAATGGAAGATCAAAGTCAACGTAGTTCGATAGGCCTCTTTTAGAGGGCTTTGAATGGGTATGCTTTATGCATGAGTGCGTGTATGCTTTGTGCATGAGTGTGTGTATGCTTTGTGCATTTTGTTTAAGCATTTTGCCTGAAAATTGATTGATTTTTAGGCATTTGATGCCAAATATGTTGATTTTAATGGCTTCTAGCCAAAAGGATTGATTTAGGCAATTAGTTTGCCAAAAATTGATGTTTGGGCTTATTATTGCCAAAAGATGTTTTGTTGGGCGATTGTCGCCAAAATGATTAAGGCATTTGTGCCAAAAGTCGGTATTTGAAGGCTTTTAGCCAAAATGTGTTGATTTAGGCAATTTTTGCCTAAAAAAGGTTAGGCGATTTTGTCGCCAAAGTGATTAAGGCAATGTGCCAAAAGTTGGTATTTGAAGGCTTCTAGCCAAAAGCTTAATTTAGGCAATTTGTTTGCCAAAAGTGATTATTCGAGCGTTTGTCGCCAAAATGACTGATTTAAGGCTTTTAGCCAAAATGAATTGATTTAGGCAATTTTTGCCAAAAGTTGATGTGATTTAGGCGATTGTCGCCAAAATGATTGTTTGAAGGCTTTTAGCCAAAAGATAGATTAACTCTAAGGCATTTTGCCAAAGCTTCTGATTTAAGTGATTTGTCGCTAAAAAGCGGTTAATCTAATTTATAGGCAATTTGTTTGCCAAAATTGATTGAACCGTGGGCAATTTGTTGCCAAAATGTGGTTGATTTAATTGTAGGCAATTTGTTGCCAAAACGTGATTGATTAAGGCTTTTTAGCCACAATTATTGATTAATTGGACTTAAGCCGGACTGTTTGAAATAAAGGCAATTAAACCGTAGTTATTAATTAACTAGGCTTTTTAGCCAATATTGTCGGATTTAGCATTAATACCATGATTATTAATTAACCGGATATTTAAGCTTAATCATATTTGATTGAGGCAGTTTATTTGCCTAATTGATGACATGAATGTGTTTATGCAGCTGTAGAGTTATTAGGAGTAGAAGAGAAATATGTATGAAATGCTAAAATTAAATAGGCAGAGTTTAGTTCATGTACCTGATTTAATCGGCGGCCACTTCTTAACTCCAGGTTAAGCTCCTCGTTAAAGGAATATTAATTAATTTTATTTTTAATGACCAAATAACAAAGCAAGAAATAATAAAGCTAAATAAAAAATGCAGAAAAGCAGTAAAGAATCGCAAGGAGCTTAAGGGAGAAGGAGCGTCCGTCAACACAGACTGAGTCTCGAAAACAGAAGGCCCGGGGCTGCTTTTATAGGCAAAAACGGACTGTTTCGGCGGCCTGGCCGCCGGGGTTCGGCGGTCCGCTCCGGCAGCCCGCTCTGGCGGCCGGGCCGCCGGACCTCGGTGGCGGGGCCGGCGGTTCTGCTGATTTTTTCGGTCCGGAGGCTTTTCCGGGAGCTCCGGACCTCCAAAAAATATTCCGGGACCAGTTCCATGATCCTCGCGACGTCCCAGACGTTTTAAGTACCATATTGGCATACTTTCGGTGAACTTCCAAAATGGCCTCGGGTCCGGCCGGACTGTCTGCAGTCCGAGAAAAACAGGCTTTGTGAGCCTCAAAAAAATGGGTATTCACAGGCGACTGCAGCCTCTGTCGCCGGCGGCTGCCGCCGCCGGCGATAGCGGCTACCGCCGCCTTTAAGGGCGGCCGCCACCGCCGCGGCCGGAAAAACAGGCTTTTTGAGCCTCAAAATTTGAGTATTCACAGTACCAAACATTTTTCCACGCAATTTCTCTCAATCCATGCAACTAATGTGTGAACTGAGGTTCCATTGTGCTTCCTAGCATCGAGTAGATGGTTTTCGAGTCCTCACTTGCCGGATTCCATGAAGTTTCAGCCGAAAAACCGGAGGGAAAGGAAGAGGGGACCGTCAGTGATAGTGAGAGGAGAAGGAGAGGGTGAGGGTGAGGGGTTGAGTGATTTGGTCCAATTGATTTCCCATAAGAATCAATTTCTGGTTTGACTAATAGAAATTTCTAGATTCTTATGATTTTCAACTGGTTTGGCTTATTTCCCCAGTTTGATCTAGTTAATGTATAGTTTTTAAGTGGTTTGATTTATTTTGATTGATTTAATCAAGTTCTAGAACATTTCTTCAATTTACTCAATAATAATCATAATAATAATAGTTCATTTAGAATAATTAATTTAAATAGTAGGTATATATATGTTTTTAAAAATTAATTTAATATTTAATGTCAAATAATAATCCTTGAGAAGTTAGAAGATTTCTGGATTGGGAGTTGCGATAATATGCTTTGGGTTTGGGCCCAACTTGTAAGTTTAGATTCGGATTAACATTGTTTGGTATTTGTAGCCCATGCAATCGAAAATCTAAATTTTTAATTTCATTAAAATTCAAATATTTTGAAAATAAGATTACGGGATGTTTCATTGGACCTCTTTATTTCTAAATACAAAGTTCTAATATGTTAATTAAAGCAATTAAATTGCCTATCTTTAAACTCACATGTGAAAAGTAATAATATATTTTATGGTAATTAATTAATTTTTTAGTATTAAGTTTATTCATATTTTATTATTTTTATTTAACATTATTTATTAATTTTTATTCTTTTTGTAAAAGTCAAATTTGAAACTTTTTTATTTGATATCAAAAAATATTTTTAACCTATATTTTCAATTTTATTAAATAAATATATTTAAAAATATTATAAAAAAAAATACGGTTGAACCGTATTGAATCTAATTGAACACTCCGGTTCAATGAACTCTTACCTTCAGCTGTTACTGACCAGTCTGATTTTCAGAATACTGATTTAAAAAAAAAAAAAAAAAAAAAAAAAAACATGATTTTTAGGCATTCTAGTGGGTTCTAAGTTTATGGGCTCAATTGAGCCATCTTGGTTTTGAAAGATCAAATTAGGTGTGTCAGTCCGATGGCAAGTATTAGTAGTGGGTCCATACACCATCAAGTACCAAAACCCAAACCAAGCGGACTTTTCATTTTGGAGGCATAAAATCTTTCCCTCGTTCAGTTAGTTCAAATTTCAAAAACGACGTACCAACTCTCTCCCTCTCTCTCTCTCTCTCTCTCATCAGTGATTAATTTCTGAGAGAGAGAAGAAAAAGGTTAGATGATATGATATGCACATTGTTAAAGCGAGAGATAGGATTAATTTGCAGATCGGTGTTGAGATATATTGATCGATCGGTATCAAGAGCAATGGGCTGTTTCTTTGGTTGCTTTCGCATCAGAGACGATCGCCGCCGACCTCATTTCGTCTCCAATTCCGCTTCCACCCCATCTAAACCAACTGTACTTTTTCTTTTTTCCTTTTCTTTGTTTAATGTTTTGTTGCCCTGAAATTCCTTCAGGCAAATTTTAGGAAAATGTACTTTACCGGTTCAATCTTGATTTCTTTAAAAATGAAAAAGGGATTTTTAAAACGAAAAGAGGGATTTATTCGAAGATTTGAGAATCTGCAACTGGGAAATTGCCAGTTAGTATCTGTTTGGTTGCGAAGAAAATTACACACAATATAATAACTGAAAGAATTACTCAACTATTGCATTTACTGCTTGATAACACTATCTGTTTATGTTTTTCGAGCAGGAAGCAGCGGTATCTAAAAATCGTTTGTCGTCTCTGTTTTTGACTGAAGGTAACAATGTTCAATATCCTTCATATGTCCATATATTTTCATTGATTTCAAGTCGATACTAATAATTGTTTGTTTGTGTTTTCAAAAAAAATATAAAAAAAAAAAAATGAAGAGGGAGAAGAGTCTACATACAATGATATGGAAAATCTTTATGTGGGATCTCAACAAATCAACAAGGGACTGGTAGATGAGGTATAATTAATTACTTGGTTTCCTGTAAATGAGATATTTAGGTTTCTGCATTCAGTTCTGCAAGTTGGAAACTATGCATGTTATGTTTTGTTAGCATAATTTTCAGTACATTAATGATTCTCATTACAAGATAATTACTGGACTTATTGCTGAAGATTCTATTTTTTAGGTGAAAAACTAATAATTTGATAGTATTCTCTTATCAAAGAATTGGTTATTTTTATTCATCAATATTGACTTCCTTATCAGGTGAGCAACTTTAATTCTTTATTCACTGTTACTTAATTTTATGCAGGCCAAGTTTCTAAAAGCCTGTGGTACTTTACCTGAGACTCCTGCTGAAATTCGGAAAGCAAGTGATGAGTTAAAAGGTTTACCGCCTTTTGATAATGACTCCAAGTCTTCAGATTTCCATTCATGGCTTCTCAACACACCCACCAACAAACTTCAGCTGGATAAGCCCTCTACTCCTATCAAACTTTGCAAAGAGTTGAGAAATGATTCTGCTTCTCCGGGGCTCACACCTAGCAGGTTGAACTCTTTATCCTAATTTTATCGAACCCATCTCACATGGAAGTCCTTTTCTTTTGGTCTCAGTTTTTACAACCATAAGGATTGGTCTCCAATCCGCTTGGTAACTGTTTGGGGCAATTTTTGTAATGATTTTAAGAATGAACTGGGTAGCTAAAGTTATACAAGTCTGTTTCATGGCACTTCTTTTGATGTTGGGGAGTAATGGGATCTGCGAAAGCTCATCAAATTATTCGACATGTTTATTTATTTTTTTTATGAATTGGAATTAATTGAGAAAAATTAGAAATAAATATGTTCTATTGTTTTTTGTGTTACAGTTCACCGTTAAAAGCATTTATGAGAATCCTATCAAAAAAAAAAAAAATTGATAACTTGTTTATGGTGAATTCCATTTCTTCCATGTAGCTGCATATCCAATGTACAGAACACTGGAAGGATATCTGTAAGCTCCATTGAAGATGGTGAAGCAGGAAATGTTAAAACAGCTAAGGTTCACGTTAGTAAGAATGATGATATCACACCTTCAGTTTCTCAACGGCTTTCAGATACAAATGTTCCATGCAAGAACAGGTCAGTTCGCTTTGAATGCAGTCTTGATACATCATCATCTAAAGGGTACGAATCCCCAGGGGATTTAAGTGTATCAAAGCGGTCTCCTAAACCAACGCCATTAAAACTTTCTGATGAAATGCAAACACCTGGAACTGTTTTCCCTGCAAACCTAGAAGTTGTAGCAAATGGAAAAGCTAGGATTAGGTCCCAGTATGTTTATTCAGTCTTGAATCCGGTTGAGAATGTCTCCCAGTGGAAGGTAATTCAGGAAGACGATTTTATTTCCCATCAGCTGGAAAATCAAACACCTAAATCAGAACTTGGGGCAGAACAAGATTCCTCTGTTCAAGAATTGAAGGCGGAAGCAAGCTTGTCTTCTTGGATCAAGCCGCCACAATCCGTTCATGATGCTGATGATGCGAATGCATCAAGCAAAAATTTCCGTTTGGGAAGAACTCCTACAGACAGGCCTATCATTGGAATGGTTGCTGCTCATTGGAATGAGAATGAGCCTTCACATATCTCCCCGAGGTGGTGGGATGGGAATGGAATCCCAAATTCAACTAATAAATACAAGGAAGTATGTTGCACGACTATTAACTATTTTCTTCTTTCTTGCTTGCCTTATTAAGATTTGGATTAAAAAAATGCTCCCTTTGTTTTTCAGGATCAGAAAGTTAGTTGGCATGCCACACCATTTGAAGAGAGATTAGAGAAAGCACTGTCTGAAGAGAGTTTCATCTCACAAAAGTATGCTTGCTCCCATAAATTTCTTGCATCTCTAGTTCTGATTTATGTTTTTGGCAATTAAATAAGACGCACGAAACTGGGAATAAAAGTGCCTAATGCCGTTACCTAGGACTGGCAATAGGGTGGAATGACTATGGTTATTATATATTAAGAAAGAAATGTAAATATGTACCTTTTAATATCAGGGCAAAAGTCAAGGTGATGAAACTGGGCACCTTTGATCGGTGGATTCTTTATGAACTCTGGGGCAAAGCCCATGTTCTCTATGCTTCTTCTCCCGTATGGGAAGAGTAACTTTGTAAGGACTTAGAATATCTTCTTTGGCAATGGGATTAGGAAGTTAGGGACTACGATTTGATACTGGTTCAAATTGGGACAGTGCACAATATATTTAACATAATTGTAGGTGTTGCATTTTTGTCTGTTCTTGGATGCAAAGATTGCCATCATCCCATCCATAGGAAGAGAAAGAAAAAGAAAAGGTGATGTTGAAATATCTTCCTAGCTTGGAATTAAGAATAGTAGTGGTAGTGTCTTTCAGGCTGGGACTTATTCGTAGATGCATATCCAATTTGGGTATAACCCCGAGGCTACGCTTTCCTAAAAGAACAAGAATAAGGGCAGTAGACAATGAGATATTCTTGTTCATTTAGCGTTAAGTACTTGTTCATTCTATTATTTCAATTAAACACAAACCTAACTCTGCTGTTTATTGACAGGAAACATATCGATGGGAGACCTATAGTCTTTGATGAGCAAGATGAAAGTGATACTGCTCTTTCTACTATGAAGCCTTCTACATATTCTAAGCCGGTTATTTTATGCTGAAGGGAGACCTATAGTCTGTTGATTGTTATATTGAGTTGTGAGTTTATTCTACAGTTGACATGTCGTCAATGTATCTGAATGAAGTCTCATATATCCAACTTGGTTTTTAGGTTTTCACATGCAAATTCATCAGCAATACAAATTCTTGGATGATGCTTAAGATTTTTCAGAATTTGCCAATTTGGTTACTTATACTATTGATGGTGAAGTTATAACGGTTAATGCTGGCCGATTACTAGCAGAAGCAGAAATTCACTTTTTATTTTCTTTGATAAACTAGCAAAATTTTAGAATAAATTAAAATTGAAACAAATAAGGGATATGAATCTCACTGCCCCCGCTACATTTCAATGAATTAGGAGTGGACATTAAATTGGGTTGGTCCAAATGAATCTTAATAGGTGGAAAATAAATAAATGAAATTTTCATATGATACAAACTGACTCGAATTGAACTACCTAGATTGGTTTAATTTTTTTTTCCTTTTTTTTGGGGTTTTTAGTTTTTTAATTTTATATAATAACTAATTTTTGAGAATGTGCTTTGCATGTTATCTATAATTGTTGTCCATACTCGTGATTTAATATTTTTAATCATAAATTTAAATTTAAATATATAAAGATTTTTAATTGAATTTAAATATTAATCCTTAATAATTTGTCTTTTTTTTATTTTTAATACTAGACACAAATATTTGTCATTATGATAATATAGAGTTCAAATATTAGTCATTTAATTTTGTAATTTAATTTTTAGAATTATTATTAAGTTCAAATATTAGTTCTTTTAATGGCTATAAAATATTAATCCTTAAAATTTCTAATTGAGTTGGTAAGTTCTAATATTAATTATTTAATAACATCACTACTTATGAAATAGATCTTTTCTAACTCAAAAGAATCATTAAATGAAAAAAAAAAAAAATCCAAATCTTATATTCAAACTATATCTTGTATGTAGTTGTCATGATGCAAATCTATAGGTTGGATCGATATTAGGACCTAAGTAAACATAAGGTTTCCATAGCCCGTAGTAAGCCTAAACCATTACCTAATCTAAAATGAAATCTAACTCTTATTCATGAATAGTAAGCCCTTTAACATACGTAAAATTTTTTATTTAAGTTCATGGCCCAATTATATTATCGTAATCGAATGTAAATCTACTGTAAGTTATAACAACCATAATATAGGCTTCTAGCTCACAAATGCACAAGTCCAAAATTAATGAAATTTATACATTGAAAATGTAATTATTTCATTACGCCTTACAAATAAACATCTTAAAAAGACCTATTGATTGCGAAGCTCAACTAAAATTTACTTATAACCCAATCATATAAATGTTAGTTACATGGAAAGAACGAGCGTTATAAGGAATCTATTGCATTCTTAGGTTTGTGGTGGTATGAAATAGAACTACCGCATGAACAGAGAAAGACTACTTCCTGAAATTTTAAACAAAAATGGGGGTGAGTTTTACAACTTAGTGAGCAATGATAAATTGTACATGTCTCAAACATTCACACGAGATGATTCCTAAAGGCAAACATTCACACGAGATGATTCCTAAAGGCACTAAGATGAAGACTCGATTAGTCACGCACATGACAAACAATAGCATCTACATAAATGTAATGCCCTAATTTTTCCGGGTCATTAATAGTGATTTATCGGTCTGTGAATAGTACCTCTCGATCGAGAATGCGTGTTTTTTTTTAATCCGAAGAAATTATTATTCATAACTAATATTTTTCCTAATTATTTTGGAGCATGCATATATCATTTTGATGGGTAAAAAATAAATTATGAATTTATTTGTAGAAATTAAGTAATTAATGAATAGTGATTTGTGGTTTTTAGAAATTATAAAAATTGGAGAAGCGTTTTTATGAAGTAATTATAATATTTTTAGTGGAGAAAACTAATATCATGAGAGGAAATTATTGAAGAATTTTTACAGCCATTAGATTATAATACATTTGACTCAATATAAGTCATTCATCAACAACTTCCTAAAGAAGTAGTTGACAATTAAATGCCCCTGGACCCTTTTATCTACACTTCCTGTTTTTTTTTTCTTTATCATTTTCTTCCTCTATTCTCTCACCGCTCGTGGCCAACACCCCTAAACTCCTACCCTCTCAATTTCTTTTGATTTCTAACAAAGAATTACACTAATTTCACCTAATTAAACCTTAAGCTATTGATTTCTATGGAAGATTGAAGCTAGAATATGAGGTTTTTGGTTTAAGGACATAGAGAAAACTAAGGGTTTTGCTAGAGCTAAAGTAAGTCGGATTTTCATTTAAGTTAGATTATGGATTTTAGTTGATTTTTGAATTTTCTTTCTTCTTATGCATGCTCTATATTTTCTATTTGATTTCTTTTTGTTGAAAGTTCAACTTTCTCACATGTAGAGAAAGGAGAACCTTCTAGATTGGATAAAGGGGAAGTCCATTACATGATATTGATGATTTTCGAGCTTGCTAAAACCTAATTATAAGGTTTGTTATAATAAAACACATCTCCTCTATTTTATTTTGAATTTTTGAATTCCTACCCTATTATGTTAAATTTGAGAATTTTCTATTTAAAAGCATGTATTGGTTTAAATTGAATGAATAAATCTGATCTTGGGTAGTTATTTAATGTTGTAGATTTTCTTGAATGTGAAAGAAAACTCTTTCCCCCTAAAGTTCTAACTATGGCCCAACCTACTAGTGAGAAAGACCTAGTGTTTTTCTTACTTTCTTTGCTTGGTAATGCTCATAGAATGATGCTAGATATGTATTCAACATGTGGTAAAAATTGCGAGCTTATATTCTTAGTTTTCCTAATTTTCTTATGACTAAAGTATGCAAAATTTGGGGAAAATGAGCTATATGATTAAATTGATGTATGCTAGAAGTTAATTTGTGTTCTTGGGCAAGTTTTGGTGATGTTTGAATGATTGGATTGATGAGAGAAGCTCCCTCTCCCTATGAGCTACACTTGGCCGAACCATGTATATAGGTAAGGCTTGTGCCTTGGTCCTTTTCATGCATGATTTAACTTTTAAATAATGTATCACGTATGGATTTAAATGCTGGTGAAGATAATTTGCACGAATACTAAGTTATGAGAAATTTCCTATAACTTTAGTATATGAGTTTTTGGGTATTTTGCATGCTTAGTGTGTAATTGAGGAGCTAGACCTTAATTATATGATATTGGGACTTAATTAAAGATATCAAAATGATTAGAGACTTAATTTACATGAAGGAAGTCTTTTATAAGATTTTTCATACTTAACTTATGATATGACATAGAAAAAGTCACCTCTTTGAGGGATTTTTATGCTTTTAATCATAAAATGCCTTTGTTTTGTGATGTTTAGCACGTGTGTTAACTTTGGCATGAATATCCTAGTTATATCTTGAGAATTGGTGAAAATCCTATGACTTAAGTCGTAGGGATTTTTGAGACAAATGTTAAGTATATACATGCTTTAAGTGTACTTATGTTTTTAAGATATATTAAGTGCTTTTGAATGAATTGATGAGAAAAAGAAAGTCTAGATGTTAAGAATGACATTTATGACTTAAGATTGCATATGACTTGAAATGTGAGAAAGCTTGAATAACTACCATAAAGCTTGCATGTTTTGCATATGTGTATGCTTATACATGTTTAAGGAATGTTTTAATTGAGTTAGTTAATGAGTGAATGTCTTGAATACGAAAAATTACTTTTATGACATAGAATTTCTATGTTAAGCTTTTTATGGTAAAGTAAGGTCTAATTTGGAGAAAATGCTTTTAATGAATCCTTGTAAATGAGTATTTTTCCTATGAGTAAAAATTTGAAATTTTGAAAACTTTTTAAAGAATTATACATGAATTGAGTTCGGTTATGGTTATTAGTGTCGAATTAAGGTTTTGATTGTTTAAAATGTGAAAAGAAAGTTTGATTGTACAAGAATTTCACTTTGGGCCATAGAGGCCATGAATGTTCTCCTATGAGGTTGTTTAAGGTGCTTAGAGATGACTACTAAGACTTTACATTTGAAAGAATTGAATTTGATTTAAAGTGTGATTTCTAAACTTCTTGATTTTTAAGGAAAAAGATAAATTCTCTAAGTAATGTGTTTTTCATGAAAATGAAGTTTTGGATACAAGCCATAAAAATGTGACTTTGGTTGGTTAATATAATTGATAGATATTTATGATTATGGGACTTAGTGATGGAATATGCAATATACATATATAAGAATCTGATTCTTACACTATGCAAGAAGTTATGTGATTTTCAAGGCTCTTTGAGATTTGAAAGTTTCAATGACTCCTTAAGCATGATTCTTGTATGCTATAAGTGTTTAAAAAAAAAAAAAAATCTAATTACCATTTATAAGCTCATGAGTGTTTATGATATGTTTTATGAGATTCTCCAAATATGTTGGTTATGCTTAAGTTACATAACCTGTGAGTGACTTTCATAGGACTTGTAGCTTCTTCATGCCTTTATGCTTAAGACTTATGATCTGATATGTATGATTATAAGGATTTTATCCTAATTATTTGGATTTAAGGCATATAAGACTTTCCATGTGGTAACTAGTTTCAAGGATTTATGAATTGAGATAAATCATGTATAAGCAATGTACTATCTGGACAAGCAAAGTTTATAAGCAACCTTGTAACTTAAAGAAAGAAAGTAAAATTTTTAGCTCTAATATACTTGGTGTGAAATTATTGTGTGATTTGGATTTATTCTATTATATGAGCATGCTCGACACTTAGTGCCATTCTGTTATTTGGATATATCTATGATCATATGCTTGGCAAGTGGGTGCCATCTGTATGAGCGGACACGCTCTATCTGCTTTTGTTAAGCTTTTAAAGCCTCTCTGACTATGATATGAAATCTAATATGCTTCATTTTCTACTATGTGTATATGAGCCCAATAAGTAAATATTTAAAAGAATTTGACTTAATAAGGTAATATTCTATGATATGGGTATTTATAGGTTTATGATTTATAACTATGATACACTTTCTAGAAATTCTTGATTAATATGTCTTATACTTCATATAATGATATTATGTATTTCTAGCTTATGCATATTTAATTATGTATTAAATGAATTTATATGATATGATTATGAGAAATCTAGATTCATATGTTTAACATGCTTATATGCAGTATAAATGCCTATGTGATGTTTATATGATATGATATGATTTAATTAAGAGTACTATTGGTTTATCTGCTTAAAATGATTACATGTACCATAGATGCTTATGCATGTCTATTAGTCAAATGATTATATGATTATGAGCTCGAATGTGTAAATTTTGATTTGAATGTATGTTGCTATTGGAACATGTGAATGTATGTGATTTATGAGCACACTGAGTTTCATACTCAGTACGTCAATTTCTATCACGCGTAGGTTGTTGACTAAGGGTGCAAGTAGAAGACCAAAGTATCAGCATTAGAGCAAAAGGATATTCTTTTTGGGTTGTTTAGATTGTCATTTATATATTTGATAATTATGGCATGTAAAAATTAAGATTACCTGGACTATGTAATTGTTTGAAACTTATGTACAAGAATTTATATTAGCAGCTTGTATGAGGTTTATTAATTATTGAGCTAGATATCTTTGAGTTGTAGAATTGGAATTTAAGTTACTTATGCATGAATGTATTATAGAATTTATGCTTTAAGAGTATTTATGTTGATTTATGGCTTATGAGATGATGATGATAATGATGGATTAAGGATTATATGTATGTATTATAGATTGAGATTTAGTTTGATTATATTGGAATTGTTGGATGGTTGAGTAATTGAATTTGGAAGTGTTTTCTTGTTTCACAGGTTGTTAGTTAAGTCCACTTTTTAGGGGAGACTTTTGCAATTTTCTTGCAAGATTTCCTAAATCATTTTCTAAGTAAAACCATGGACTTGCTATAGACTTGCGAGACTTAAAGTTAATCTATTTAAAAAAACAAAATATTACTCATGTCTTTAGCTAATAAGGTTTAAATCTGTATCTTAGATAGGTGCCTCTAGCACCGAATGTGGCATTCGTAGCTTATTCCTCTAGGATCAAGTGATGGCTTTTACATTTATTGGTACTAGAGCTGAGGTTTAGGCGGTTCTAGGTTTATGTCTGATTTAAGGAATCTAAGTGATTAAGTAATGTATGAGATTAATTGCATATTTGACACTTCTTTAAAAATTGACATTAAAACCATTTTTGCATCTCAAATCTTAGTTAATTCTATTATTAAATCATTGTGAATTTCGTGGACCACTTAGAGGCCGGTTTAAACCGACCGATTTGGGTGCCTAATACTTTTCTAATATCATACCTCACTCCCTTATCCAGTTTGCGGTTCAAAACCGAGTTAGTTGATTCCAAAGAATCGACTAATTCGAGAATTTTTCCTAAAGAGGGTGACGACTCCAAAATAAAACTCTTAGAATCATTTTTCGAGGATTAATGAATTGGTTAAATAAACAAAAACTGATTTATTAAATAAAATCAATCAAGCTCATTACTATTTTCCTATTAGTGGGAAAATATAGCGTCCTCTAGTTCTGACGATTCCACTGGGGATCGAACCAAGAATCTCTGATTTCTTATTTTGGGTTCGAGTAAGGAATTGACTCCAAGTGTTCACTTATTGAAACACCCTTAATTTTTATTTTTGAAATTTTTGAATTTTTATTAAATAAAAAAATCTTGATTTTCGACTAGATATGCTATAAATACCAAACAATCTTAATTTGAGTCCAAAGTTTTGCGAGTTGGGCCCAAGCCCAAATATATTGTTGAAATTTTTGATTTGAGAATAGTTAAAATTTTCGAGAAATAATATGGAACTCTAACAATTTAATCTATTATGAATATATATAAATTAATTATCCTAAAATCAAATATCATTACTAGTAATATTGAGTAAATGGAGAAAATGTTTCGAAACCTAACTAAAATAATCAAAATAAATAGAACCGGACCTAGAAATCAAATTGACTTTTCGAAAACCACATGAATAACGTGAAAACCAAGTGAAAAACCTGCAAACCGAGCAAAATTGAATCAAATATCATTACTATTAATATTGAGTAAATGGAGAAAATGTTTCGGAACCTAACTAAAATAATCAAAATAAATAGAACCGGACCTAGAAATCAAATTGATTTTTCAAAAACCACATGAATAACGTGAAAACCAAGTGAAAAACCTGCAAACCGAGCAAAATCGAGCCAAATCATTGAATCAGACCAAACCGATTCTAATCAAATCGGAATGATCTAGAAACCGACTTAGTTTCTTTTTTTCTTCCTATCTTCTTCTTCTTCTACGCGTGCGATAGCCTCCTCTTCTCCGGAGGGACTACGCTTCCGGCCACTGCACGACGAGCACGAGGTGGCTAACGACTCACCTTGTGCCACTAACTAAGTTTCCAGCCTCCTCTCATGCGAACGGAGCTCCAGCGGCACGATCGGACCTGTTTTCGCAAACCGCACCTTGTGAATACTCAAATTTTGAGGCTCAAAAAGCCTGTTTTCCCGGACTGCAAACAGTCCGGCCGGACCGGAGGCCATTCGAAAAGTTCACCGAAAGTATGCTAATATGGTACTTGAAACGTCTGGAAAATTACGAGGATCACGGAACTGGTCCCGGAATATTTTTTGGAGGTACGGAACTCCCGAAAAAGCCGTCGAAACGTAAGACTAGCGAGTGGACAGGATACGGCGGCAGCTGCCGCCCTCCAGCCCGTTTTTCCCTATAAATACAGTCCCGGTGCGACTTTTTTACTCACTCAGTCTGTGTTGACGGACGCTCCTTCTCCCCTATGCTCCTTGCGATTCTTTTACTGCTTTTCTGCATTTAGTATAGGCTTTTAGTATTCTACTGTTGTGATACTTGGCCACTTAAATTAAATTAATTTTAATTAATATTCCCCTAACTAGGAGCTTAATCCGGAGTTTTCAAGCTTAATCCGCCGATTAACTCAGGTAATAACGAAACCCTGCCTATTTAATTTCAGCATTTCATGCATATTTCTCTTCTACTCCTAATTCTACAACTGCATTCACACCATCGTCATCATTTTGGCAAATAAATTGCCTTAAGTAAATAAGTTTAGGCTAAAATGCCCGGTTAATCAATAATCGTGATATTAAAGCCTAAATCCGACAATATTTGCTAAAGTATCTAGTCAATTAATGACTATGGTATAATCGCCTTTATTTCGAACAGTCCGGCTTAAGTCCAATTAATCAATAATTGTGGCTAAATGGCCTTAATTAAACACGTTTTTGGCAATAAATTGCCTATATTGCAATTCAATTGATCACTTTTGGCAAACAAATTGCCTATAAGTAGATTAATCATTTTTAGCGACAAATCGCTTAAATCGAATTTTTGGCAAAATGCCTTGAATTAATCAATCTTTTGGCTAAAAGCCTTAAATCACTCATTTTGGCGACAAATCGCCCAAACAATACTTTTGGCAAACAAATTGCCTAAATCAACTCATTTTGGCTAAAAGCCTTAAAATAATCAATTTTGGCGACAATCGCCTAAATCACATCAACTTTTGGCAACAATTGCCTAAATCAATCCTTTTGGCTAAAAACCTTAAATCAACACTTTTGGCAACAAACGCCTAATCAAATCAATCAATTTTTTGGCAAAATGCACAAAGCATACACACACTCATGCATTAAGCATACCCATTCAAAGCCCTTTTAAAAAGGCCTATCGAACTACGTTGACTTTGATCTTCCATTCAAACGGAAGTACGTAGGCACGTTCGGGATTTAACCCCGAGCGGCAAGTCGAAATCACTTAAACATTTCATTGGTCCAATTACCTTGCAAAGCATTCATCCATCGGTTAGTTCATCAACATGACATGGTCTCGGGATCCACCTCGGGTTCGCAAACCATACCTTAAACATTGGGATAATTAATCTAGTAATTAGGTTAATTAAAATTGGAGTCAACTTAGGGTTTTTTCCTAGTTTACCCTAAAATAATTAAACAAGGTGGCGACTCACACATTCACGTGCACTTCTGCCCTTAGTCATATGCATTTACATGCCTAGTTTTGGGGGAGGGGTTCACAGTTTGGCGACTCTGCTGGGGACTTATTTAATCATTTTGCATAAAGTGGACTACAATTGTTGTGTAAACTAACCTGCCCTTCTCAGGGTATTATTTTACTATGCTTTGTTTTGCAGGGTACCCCAACAAAGATTAAGTATTCTTTCTTTAAGAATGCTTAATAAGGAGAATTTGGACCTAATTGAATTTTACTTTTAATCATTTAAATTTGTTTATTTATTTGCACGAATTGAGAATCTTTTTCTCCATTGCATAAAAAATGAATTTCAAATGAATTTCTTCTCTCTCTGTTCAAATTTCTGAGTCTGGATAGCAAGTAGTGCTGATCGGCAGGTCTCCTTGATTATGTCGACGGACAGCCAAAGCGTCCTCCCTGTTACCGCAAACCATCCCTAATCCTTTTGGGGGTGGCCCATGAGTATGCGTACCGTTGGACCCACACGAAACTCTTTGTTTCACATGTGGTTAGGTATATCCGTGCTCAAGGTTCAAGGGTCCCTTAATAAGCCAATGCTCTATTTGTGTCATAGCCTATAGAACCTATCCTTTAGGACTGTATGCACCCAATGATGTGAATCATATCATAAACGGATTATGACCTGATGTTGTGCGCATTCATGACATATCACTTCATAAGAACATTAAAAAAGAACACAAAATATTCTTTTTAGTCATGCACAACTGGATAAAAGAGTCGATCTACTTCAGCTACCCTCATACAGAATACTACCCACTGTACCCTAATCCAGCTACCTTTATCCTATCAGGTACCCGCTGTTCGAGTGCCTATCCAAGTTCCAGTCACACCTACAGTGCTATCACCAACCTCACCAGCTTCACCAACTTCACCGGCCTCACTGACCTTACCAACTTCAACTGCAATAATGGCATCACTTGCTGACATCCAAGACCTCATCGAACAACTTGAAGCCAGGATGGAGGCTAGAATGAATGAGGCATTAGCTGCTCAGAGAACAGCCATAATAGCTGAGCTAGGTAGTGGTAATGGAAATGGGGCTTCCGCTGGGGGAAGTGGACCTGCTACCTCCGATCCGGGTCCTGCTGCTGAACCAACAAACCCTACCCTTAACCTGGATGACATGCCCTCCAGAACTGCTTCTGAGCTGGAAGCTCAGAAAATGAGAGAAAAACTGGAATTGTTGGAAAGGTCTATTACTGCCCTTAAGACACATAAGGAAGTGGTGGACATGGACTCCTTGTCCTTGTTCCCCGAAGCAAGACTGCCGACGAAGTTCAAAATGCCCAACATGGACAAGTTTGATGGAACCACATGTCCCAAAACGCACCTGAAAATGTATGTGGGTGCCCTCAACCCGTTCGGACTGAACAACGAGCTTCTTGCTCAGTTGTTTCAACAATCACTCACCGGTGCTGCTTTGAGGTGGTTTGTCAGCCTGGACCGGTCTAAAATGAAGACTTGGGAAGACATCTGCAATGCGTTTAATACGCAATACCACTATAATATGGAGGTTGATGTTACTCTAAGGGAACTGGAAACCACCAAACAGAAAAACAATGAACCCTTTTCCTCGTTCCTTACGAGGTGGAGGGCCAAGGCCGCCCAAATGATTAACCGACCTTCTGAGCAAGAACAGGTGGACATAATTATAAAGAACCTGGTGCCTGTCTACCAGCAACAATTACAAACTCAGTACTTACCAACGTTTCAGTCGCTCATTGCCACTGCTACGAAGGTAGAGGATTTAATTGAAATGAGGCAACTGAAAGAAGACTCGGGAACCTCAAAATATAAGAAGCCTAGCCAAGCCAGCTGTGAACCCCTCCCCCAAATATCATAGGCATATGAATGCATGTGACTAAGGGCAGAAATGCACGTGGATGTATGAGTCGCCACCTTTTTTAATTATTTTAGGGTAAACTAGGAAAAACCCTAAGTGACTCCAAATTTTAATTAACCTAATTATTAGATTAATTATCCCAATGTTTAAGGCATGATCTACGAACCCGAGGTGGATCCCGAGACTATGTCATGCTGATGAACTAACCAAAACAAAGAATGCTTTGCAGGGTAAATGGTGCAATTGGACCAATGAAAGTGTTTATGTGATTTTGACTTGCCGCTCGGGGTTAAATCCCTAACGTGCCTACGTACTTCCGTTTGAATGGAAGATCAAAGTCAACGTAGTTCGGTAGGCCTCTTTTAGAGGGCTTTGAATGGGTATGCTTTATGCATGAGTGTGTTTATGCTTTGTGCATGAGTGTGTGTATGCTTTGTGCATTTTGTTTAGGCATTTTGCCTGAAAATTGATTGATTTTTAGGCATTTGATGCCAAAAATGTTGATTTTAAGGCTTTTAGCCAAAAAGATTGATTTAGGCAATTGTTGCCTAAAATTGATGTGATTAAGGTAATTTATTGCCAAAAATTGGTTAGGCGATTTGTCGCCAAAGTGATTAAGGCATTTGTGCCAAAAGTTGGTATTGGAAGGCGTTTAGCCAAAAGATTTAGGCAATTTGTTTGCCAAAAGTGATTATTCGGGCATTTGTCGCCAAAATGACTGATTTAAGGCTTTTAGCCAAAATGAATTGATTTAGGCAATTTTTGCCAAAAGTTGATGTGATTTAGGCGATTGTCGCCAAAATGATTGTTTGAAGGCTTTTAGCCAAAAGATTGATTAATTCTAAGGCATTTTGCCAAAGTTTCTGATTTAAGCGATTTGTCGCTAAAAAGTGGTTAATCTAATTTATAGGCAATTTGTTTGCCAAAAATTGATTGAACTGTGGGCAATTTGTTGCCAAAATGTGGTTGATAGGCAATTTGTTGCCAAAACGTGATTGATTAAGGCTTTTTAGCCACAATTATTGATTAATTGGACTTAAGCCGGACTGTTCGAAATAAAGGCAATTAAACCGTAGTTATTAATTAACTAGGCATTTTAGCCAATATTGTCGGATTTAGCATTAATACCACGATTATTAATTAACCGGGTATTTAAGCTTAATCATATTTTATTGAGGCAGTTTATTTGCCTAATTGATGACATGAATGTGTTTATGCAGTTGTAGAGTTATTAGGAGTAGAAGAGAAGCATGCATGAAGTGCTAAAATTAAATAGGCAGAGTTTAGTTCATGTACCTGATTTAATCGACGGCCACTTCTTAACTTCAGCTTGAAAAACTCCGGATTAAGCTCCTCGTTTGGGGAATATTAATTTAGAATTAATTTAATTTAAGTGGCCAAATATTAAAGCAAGAAATAAAAGCTAAATTAAAAATGCAGAAAAGCAGTAAAAGAAAACGCAAGGAGCGTAGGGGAGAAGGAGCGTCCGTCAACACAGTCTCAGGGACCAAAAAGGTCACACTGGGGCTGTATTTATAGGCCAAAATGGACTGTTTCAGCGGCCTGGGCCGCCGGGTTTAGGCTGCTAGGCCGCTGGATCTCGGCGGCTCGGGCCGCCGGAGCTTAGCGGTCGAGCCGTCGGATCTCGGTGGCTACCGCCGTCGGTGAGGGCGGCCGTAGCCACCGGTGAGGGCGGCCGCAGCCGCTGATAGCGGCTACCGCCGCCGTGAAGGGGGGGTCGCCGCCGCCGCAGCGGCCGGCGCACTTTCTAGTTTTATGCTCCGGAGGCTTTTCCGGGAGCTCCGTACCTCCAAAAAATATTCCGGGACCAGTTTCGCGATCCTCGTGACGTCCCGGACTTTTTAAGTACTATATTGGCATACTTCCGATAAATTTCCAAAATGGCCTCTGGTCCGGCCGAACTGTTTGCAGTCCGGGGAAATTGGCTTTTTGAGCCTCAAAATTTGAGTATTCACACCAGCAAAGTCCACGAAGTGGCAAGCATCACCCCCACGAATCCTTTACGTGTGGGGAATATGAGAAACGACAGTCAGTCGAGAAGGACATATACTGATCTCGGGATGCCAATCCTTTTTGTATTCCAAGAGGTTGTCAAGGCAAACTACATCAAGCCCTTGGAAGCAAGGCCTCCACCCAACCCATTACCAAGGAACTACAGAGCCGACGAATACTGTGAGTACCATCAGGGTAACGGGCACAAGACTAAAGCATGCTGGACGCTTAAGAACCGCATCCAAGACCTGGTGGACAACAGTTCAATTATTCCCAGAAGTAAGCCAAACATTAGCACTAATCGCTTACCAAATCACGGGGTAAATGCTATTGTTGATGACCAGGAATTGATCGATCCTTTCAAACTATTCCTAGAAATGAATGACATCTGTGTCCTGGACCTGAATGACTTATCTGAAGAGGTCGATGCAATAACCAGGAGCGGGAGACAGTATGAACCATTAGTCCTGGACAAAGTCCAAAATAAGCCCTACCAGAGGGCAGAGGGGCCAAAGAAAGACCCGGTACTCTCGCAGCTAAAAAAGACACAAGCTAGGGTATCGATTTGGGAACTCTTGGCATCATCCTTTCCTCATCGCCAAGCTCTTTGTAAGGCTTTGAGCCAACTTGAAACATCGGTGGAGGTTAGCCCTGAAGTGTTGGTATCCACCCTCACCCAATCATCAAAAACGCAAAGCATCGGGTTTTCTGATGATGATTTACCCAAGCAAGGAAGCGGTCACAATGATGCACTTTATGTTACTATTCAGACCAGAGAAAAGACTGTGCCCATGGTTCTCATTGACAATGGGTCAGCATTGAATGTCTGCCCACTAAGGGTAGCTAGCTGTTTGGGGTTGGAGGAAGCAGATTTCAGTCCATCAGATCAGATAGTCAAAGCCTATGACAGCACCCGGAGGGAAGTGTTGGGGGTTGCCACGTTGAAATTAGCAATTGGGCCAGCTACGATGGAGGTCCCATTCCAAGTAATTGATGTGCCTACCAGTTTCAACCTACTTCTGGGTCGACCATGGATACATCATACTAAGGCAGTACGCTCTTCCCTGCACCAAAAGGTCAAGTTTCCTTACGAGGGCAAAGTTATCACTATTCAGGGGGATGACAATAGCTAGCTCAAGAAACCAAAGGGCCAGCCTCTCTTTGAGGTCAACCCTGAAACTGCCAATTTGCCCCTCTCGGGATTTCAATATGACACTGTGCAATTCATAGAAGGAAAGACTGCAAACTCTCGAATTCTCTTTGATTTAGGGACGTGCAAATAAACTGCATAGTGCCTTTAATGCTGAAGATGTCCTATCTACCGGGAATGATTATGGCAAGGTCCGGAAAGACCTACCCCACACTGCAAGCTTGGGAATGTCCGGTGAATGAAGGGACCTTTGGACTAGGTTATGAGCCCACTGATGAAGACCGTGCTGAGAGGACCAGGAGAGGAAGGAAGGAGAGTATACAGATGCGGCCTTACCTTTTGACTTTTAATGGTCACTTCTGCAAACCGGGAGAAACGATTCCTTATCATGGCTTCCAAGAACCATTTTGCTGCCCGACTGCTAAGAAGATGCTGCCTGGGTTAGAAATATTCTCCGATGTCTAGGGCAACAAGCCCGAAACAATAACTGAACTAGAAGTGGAAGACTTCATGCAACCCATTCTCTTTGACGAGGTTGCGGTCATTACAGGAAATGATGAGAACCAAGACCTGCTGAGCCTGATCAAGCCGCACAAAGGACCTCTCACCAACTGGTACGCCGAGGAGGAATGCGCTGCTGATAAACCCCCTCCCGAGTCAAACCTAGAGTCTGTAATCAAGTCCTGTATTGAGTCTGAGTCTGACCCCGAGTCTGAAACCGAGTCAGAGTCCAGTTCCAATTCTGTGTCGGATTTAGAAAATCCAGACTTTAAATTTGATGTAATTTTTGAGGACGATTCCATCATAATCAATAAAGGCTTGCAAATTATTGACTACCCCGCGTGTCTATCTTTCCAAGCATTTCCAAGCAAAAATAATGAAGATCAAATAAATGAAATAAAAAATGAAAAAGAAAAAATAATAATTGGCAAAGAAGAAAATGAACATACATACATTGCATCTGACTGTGTGAACAGGGAACAGGTCATTGAATGCTTGAAGAAGTTTGCCGATTGCTTCATGTGGAAGGCAAGTGACATCACGGGAATTGACCCGGCAATAGTGGTGCACAAGATTCCAGTATACCCTGAGGCTAAACCGGTAAAACAGAAGCTAAGAAGGCTGACGACAGAATGGTCCTTGAAAATCAAGGAGGAAGTAGCCAAGCAATTGGAGAATAAGTTCATAGAACCCATTGCCTACCCAACATGGTTAGTGAATATTGTGCCAGTGCCGAAGAAAGATGGCAAAGTCAGAATGTGTGTGGATTACCGGGATTTGAATAAAGCATGTCCGAAGGACGACTTCCCCCTGCCGCATATTGACTTGTAGGTGGACCGAATGGCTAGACACGAGATGGTCTCCTTGACCGATCTTGCTGTCGGATATAACCAAATAATGATGCATTTGCCAGACAAAGAGAAAACGGCCTTCATCACGGAGTGGGTAACCTACTGCTACAGGGTTATGCCTTTCGGGCTCAAAAATGCCGGGGCAACCTATCAAAGAATGGCAACGACCATCTTCCATGACATGATTCACAAAGAAGTAGAAGTGTATGTAGACGATATGGTTGTTAAATCAAAAACAGCTGAAAAACATACAACAGCACTTGAGAAGTTCTTCCTTAGACTTCGAAAGTACAATTTAAAGCTCAACCTGGCAAAATGTCTGTTTGGAGCTACATCCGGAATATTTCTGGGGCATATGGTCAGCCAGAAGGGCATAGAGATTGACCCTTCAAAAGCCAAAGCCATTTTGGAAATGCCAGCACCGAAGACGGAAAAAGAAGTTCGGGGTTTCCTGGGAAGGCTACAGTACATCAGCCGGTTCATCAATCAATTGGCCGATACTTGTGGTCCGATCTTCAAATTACTCAGGAAAGGAGTATCCGTCAAATGGAATGAGGATTGTCAGAAAGCTTTTGACCGAGTCAAGCAATATTTGTTATCCCCGCCAGTTTTACAGCCACCAAGGCTAGGAAAACCTTTGCTATTGTACCTATCGGTGACAGAAGAGGCGATGGGTGCATGTGAATACTCAAATTTTGAGGCTCAAAGAGCCAGTTTTTTCGGACTGCAAACAGTCCGGCCGGACCGAAGGCCATTCGGGAAGTTCATCGGAAATATGCCAATATGGTACTTGAAACGTCCGGAAAATTACGAGGATCTCGGAACTGGTCTCGGAATATTTTTTGGAGGTCCGGAACTCCCGGAAAAGCCCTCGGAATAAACCTGCCTGCCCCGGTGGCTCAGCCACCGGAGCCAGCCACCGAGCCGGCGGCCCATCCCGGCGGCTGAGGCCGCCGACCCGGCGGCCCAACCGCCGAGACCCGGCGGCCCGGCCGCCGGGAGGGCCGCCGATCCGGCGGCTCAGCCGGCGGCCCGACCGCCGAGACCCGGCGGCCCGGCCGCCGGGAGAGCCGCCGATCCGGCGGCTCAGCCGGCGGCCCGGCCGCCGAGACTTGGCGGCCCGGCCGCCGGGCGGGCCGCCGAGCCGGCGGTCCATCCGGCGACCCAGCCACCGGAAACAGTCCGTTTTGCGCCTATAAATACAGGCCTCGGGCCTCCTTTTTTACTCACTCAGTCTGTGTTGACGGACGCTCCTTCCCCCTACGCTCTTTGCGATTCTTTACTGCTTTCTTGCATTTTTTAATTTTAATTTCATTTTATTGTTGTGATATTTGGTCACTTAAAATTAAATTAAAATTAATTCCCTTAACGAGGAGCTTAACCTGGAGTTAAGAAGCGGTCGACGATTAAATCAGGTACGTAAACAAAACTCCGCCTATTTAATTTTAGCACTTCATGCATGCTTCTCTTCTACTCCTTTTAATTCTACAACTGCATAAATGCATTCATGTCATCATATAGGCAAGTAAATTGCCTCAATTAAAGTATGATTAAGCTAAATGCCCAGTTAATTAATAATCGTGGTATTAAAGCCTAAATCCGACAATATTGGCTTAAAATATCTAGTCTATTAATGGCTATGGTATGATTGCCTTTATTTCGAACAATTTTTTCGGCTTAAGTCCAGTTCATCAATAATTGTGACTAAGTAGCCTAAATTATTCACGTTCTTTTGGCATTAAATTGCCTACATTGCAGTTTGATTAATTACTTTTGGTAAACAAATTGCCAATAAGTAAGATCAGTTATTTTTTTTTAGCAATAAAACGCTTAAATCAAAGTTTTGGCAAAATGCCTTAAAACTAAATCAATCTTTTTGGCTTTAAAAGCCTTAAAATCAATCATTTTGGCGACAATCGCCTAAAATCAATCATTTTGGCAATCAAATTGCCTAAATCACTCTTTTTGGCTAAAAGCCTTAAAATCAATCATTTTGGCTACAATCGCCTAAAATCAGTCATTTTGGCAATCAAATTGCCTCAATCAATCTTTTGGCTAAAAGCCATCAAAATCAACATTTTTGGCATCAAATGCCTAAAATCAAACCAATCAACCTTTTGGCAAAATGCCTAAAACAATCAATCCTTTGGCACAATGCCTAAACAAAATGCACAAAGCATACACACACTCATGCATAAAGCATCCCATTCAAAGCCCTCTAAAAGAGGCCTATCGAACTACGTTGACTTTGATCTTCCATTCAAACGGAAGTACGTAGGCACGTTCGGGATCTAACCCCGGGCGGCAAGTCGAATCACATAAACATCTTTTTCATTGGTCTAAATTATTTCATCTTCCTTGCAAAACATTCATTCTTAGGTTAGTTTCATCAGCATGACATAGTCTCGGGATCCACCTCGGGTTCAAAGACCTTGCCTTAGACATTGGGCTAATTAATCTAGTAACTAGATTAATTAAAATTGGAGTCACTTAGGGTTTTTCCTAGTTTACCCTAAAACAATTAAACAAGGTGGCGACTCATACATTCACGTGCATTTCTTCCTTATGTCACATGCATTCACATGCCTATGACATTTTGGGGAGGGGTTCACAGTTTGGCGACTCTGCTGGGGAAAGTAATGCAATCATTTTGCATAAAGTGGACTACTATTGTTGTGTAAACTAACCTGTCCTTCTTTAGGGCATTATTTTACAATACTTTGTTTTGCAGGGTACCTTAGCACAAATCGAGTATTCTTTCTTTAAGAATACGAGATGAGGAATTTAAACTCAAGTTGTACAAATTGATTAAGACATTTTAATTTGTTGATTTATTTGCACGAATTGAGAATCCTTTTCTCCATTGCATAAAAAATGAATTTCAAATGAATTTCTTCTCTCTCTGTTCAAACTTCTGAGTCTGGATAGCAAGTAGCGCTGATCGGCAGGTCTCCTTGATTATGTCGACGGACAGCCAAAGCGTCCTCCCTGTTGCCGCAAACCATCCCTAATCCTTTTGGGGATGGCCTATGGGCATGCGTACCGTTGGACCCACGCAAAACTCTTTGTTTCACATGTGGTTAGGTATATCCATGCTCAAGGCTCAAGGGTCCCTTTATAAGCCTATTCTCTATTTGTGTCATAGCCTATAGAACCTATCCTTCAGGACTGTATGCACCCAATGATGAAAATCATATCATAAACAGATTATGGTGTGTTGTTGTGCGCATTCATGGCATACCATAAACATTTGGGTAAACACAAAGAGAGCAGAAAACACCTTTTATCTTCAATCATGCACAGTTGGACAAAGAGTCAATCTACCTCATATCACTCCCATGATACACCAAACACTATACCTAATCCAACTACCCTTATCCTTACAGGTGCCCACGATCCGAGTGCCTACTCAAGTGCCAATCACACCTACAGTGCTATCACCAACTTCACCAGCTTCACCAGCTACACCGGTTACACCAATGGCATCACTGTCTGACATCCAAAACCTTATTGAACAACTGGAGGCTAGAGTGGAGGCCAGAATGAATGAGGCATTGGCCGCTCAAAGGGCTGCCCTGATAGCTGAATTGGGGAATGGTAATGGTAACGGAAATGGGGCCTCGGCCGGAGGAAGTGGGCCTGCCGCTTCCAATCAGGGTCCTGCTGCTGCTGAACCCACAAACCCTGCCTTGAACTTGGATGACGTACCCTCCAAAACTGCTTCTGAGCTGGAAGCTCAGAGAATGAGAGAGAAGCTAGAGCTTTTAGAAAGGTCAATCACTGCCCTCAAGACCCATAAGGAAGTGGTGGACATGGACTCCTTGTCTTTGTTCCCTGAAGCCAGATTACCAACTAAGTTCAAAATGCCCAACATGGACAAGTTTGATGGAACCACTTGTCCTAAAACTCACCTGAAGATGTATGTGGGTGCCCTTAACCCATTCGGATTGAGCAGTGAGCTCCTTGCTCAGTTGTTCCAACAATCTCTCACCGGTGCTGCATTGAGATGGTTTGTCAGCTTAGATCGGTCTAAGATGAAGACCTGGGAGGATATCTGTAATGCATTTAATTCCCAGTATCACTACAACATGGAGGTGGATGTTACCCGAAGGGAATTAGAGACTACTAAGCAGAAAAATAATGAACCTTTTTCCTCGTTCCTTACGAGGTGGAGGGCCAAGGCCGCCCAAATGATTAACCGGCCTTCAGAACAAGAACAGGTAGACATAATAATAAAGAATCTGCAACCTGTCTACCAACAACGGTTACAAACCCAGTACTTGCCAACGTTTCAGTCGCTCATTGCTACTGCTACGAAGGTAGAAGACCTGATCCAAATGGGGCAACTGAAAGACGACGCAGGAACCTCTAAGTACAAGAAACCCAGCCAAGCTGGCAAAGTCCACGAAGTGGCAAGCATTACCCCCACTAACCCGTTACGTGTGGGGAACATGAGAAATGGCAGCCAGTCAAGAAGAACATACACTGATCTCGGGATGCCAATCCTTTTGGTTTTCCGAGAAGCTGTCAAAGCAAATTACATCAAGCCTTTGGAAGCAAGGCCCCCACCAAATCCTTTACCAAGGAATTACAAAGCAGATGAATACTGTGAATACCATCAGGGGTACGGGCATAAGACTGAAGCGTGTTGGACGCTTAGGAACCGCATACAAGATCTGGTGGACAATGGCTCAATCATCCCGAGAAGTAAACCAAACATTAGTACTAACCCCTTACCAAATCATGGGGTAAATGCTATTATAGATGACCAGGAACTGATCGATCCTTTCGAACTGTTCCTAGAGATGAATAACATATGTGTCCTGGATCTGAACGACCTAAGTGAAGAGGTCGATGCTATTACCAGAAGCGGGAGACAGTATGAGCCACTGGTTTTGGATAAAATCCACAACAAGCCCTACCAGAAGGCAGAGGAGCCAAAAGAGGACCCGGTACTCTTACAATTGAAAAAGACACAAGCTAGGGTATCAATCTGGGAACTGTTGGCAGCATCCTTTCCTCATCGCCAAGCTCTTTGCAAGGCTTTGAGCCAATTACAGACGTCAGTGGAGGTTAGCCCTGAAGTACTAGTCTCCACTCTCACCCAGTCATCCAAAGTACAAAGCATCGGGTTTTCTGATGAGGACCTGCCTAAAGAGGGAGGCAGTCATAATAATGCTCTGTATGTCACAGTCCAGACCAGAGACAAAACGGTGCCCATGGTTCTCATTGACAATGGGTCAGCTCTGAATGTCTGTCCACTAAGGGTAGCCAGCTGTTTAGGGTTGGAGGAAACAGACTTCACTCCATCAGATCAAATAGTGAAAGCATACGACAGTACCCGGAGGGAAGTATTGGGGGTCGCCACACTGAAATTAACAGTTGGGCCAACTGTGATGGAAGTTCCGTTTCAGGTAATTGATGTACCAACCAGCTTTAATCTGCTTCTAGGTAGACCATGGATACACCACACCAAGGCAATACCCTCGTCCTTGCACCAAAAGGTCAAGTTTCCCTATGAAGATAAAGTTGTCACCATCCAAGGGGATGACTACAATCAGCTGAAAAAGCCAAAGGGCCAGCCTCTCTTTGAGGTCAGTCCTGAAACTGCCAACCTACCTCTCTCAGGATTTCAGTATGACACCGTGCAATGCATAGAAGGAAAGCCTGCCAATTCTCGAATTCTCTTTGATTTCGGGACAGTACAGATAAACTGCATAGTGCCTCTGATGCTGAAGATGTCCTACCTGCCAGGAATGATTATGGCAAGGTCAGGAAAAACATACCCCGTACTGCAGGCCTGGGAATGTCCGGTAAATGAAGGAACTTATGGACTGGGTTATGAGCCTACCGAGGAAGACCGCGCTGAAAGGATAAGGCGAAGGAAGAAGGGAGGCATACAAATGCGGCCATATCATCTGACTTTGAATAGCTATTTCTGTAAACCGGGAGAAACAATTCCTTATTGTGGCTTCCCGGAGCCATTCCCCTGCCCGACTGCTAAGAAGATGCTGCCTGGGTTAGAAGTATTTGCCGATGTCTGGGGCAACGGGCCCGAAACCATCACTAAACTGGAAATCGAAGACTTCATGCAGCCTAGTCTCTTTGATGAGGTTGCAGTCATCACAGGAAATGACGGGAATCAAGATCTGCTCAGCCTGATCAAGCCGAACAGAGGGCCTCTTACTAATTGGTACATCGAGGAGGAGCGCACTGCTGATAAACCCCTTCCCGAGTCAAACCTAGCACCAGAGTCCGTTGTCAAGTCCTGTATTGAGTCTGAATCTGAGTCGGAAACCGAGTCAAGAACCAGTTCCACTTCTGAGTCGTCAGTGTCGGATCTAGAAGATCCAGATGTCAAATTTGATGTAACCTTTGAAGACGATTCCGTCATATGTAATAAAGGCCTGCAAATTCTTGATTACCCCGTGTGTTTATTTTTCCAAGCATTTCCAAGCAAAAATAATCAGATAAATGAAGTAAAAAATGAAAAAGTAAAAATAATAATCGGCAAAGAAGAAAATGAACACACATACATTGCATCTGATTGCATGAACAGGGAACAGGTCAGTGAATGTTTGAAGAAATTTGCTGATTGTTTTATGTGGAGGGCAAGTGACATCACGGGAATTGACCCAGCAATAGTGGTGCACAAAATTCCAGTATATCCAGAGGCTAAACCAGTGAAGCAAAAGCTAAGGAGGCTAAAGACGGAGTGGTCCTTAAAGATCAAGGAGGAAGTAGCTAAGCAATTGGAAAACAAGTTCATAGAACCCATTGCCTACCCGACTTGGTTAGCAAACATAGTGCCGGTTCCTAAGAAGGATGGAAAGGTGCGAATGTGTGTGGATTACCGGGACTTGAATAAAGCATGTCCGAAGGACGACTTCCCCTTGCCGCATATTGACTTGTTGGTGGACCGAATGGCTGGACACGAGATGGTCTCCTTGACCGATCTTGCTGTCGGATACAATCAAATAATGATGCATTTGCCAGACAAAGACAAAACGGCATTCATCACGGAGTGGGGAACCTACTACTACAGGGTTATGCCTTTTAGGCTCAAAAATGCCGGGGCAACCTATCAAAGAATGGCAATGACCATCTTCCATGACATGATTTACAAAGAAGTAGAAGTGTATGTGGACGATATGGTTGTTAAATCAAAAACAGCTGAAGAACATACAACAGCACTTGAGAAGTTCTTCCTTAGACTTCAAAAGTACAATTTAAAGCTCAACCCGGCAAAATGTCTGTTTGGAGCTACATCCGGAGTATTTCTGGGGCATATGGTCAGTCGGAAGGGCATAGAGATTGACCCTTCAAAAGCCAAAGCCATTCTGGAAATGCCAGCACCGAAGACAGAAAAGGAAGTTCGGGGTTTCCTGGGAAGGCTACAGTACATCAGCCGATTCATCAATCAGTTGGCTGATACTTGTGGTCCTATTTTCAAACTACTCAGGAAAGGAGTAGCGGTCAAATGGAACGAGGATTGTCAGAAAGCTTTTGATCAAGTTAAGCAATACCTGCTATCCCCACCTGTTTTACAACCACCAAGGCTAGGAAAGCCTTTGCTATTGTACCTATCAGTGACAGAGGAAGCTATGGGTGCAATGTTAGCTCAGCAAGCAGAAGATACAAGGGTAGAAAATGCCGTGTATTACCTCAGCAAGAGGATGCTAGAATACGAATTGAAATATAATAAAATAGAGAAGCTGTGTTTGGCTCTGGTCTGGGCATGTACAAAGCTGCAGCATTACCTCTCATCTTACACTACGCATGTCATTTCTGAATCGAACCCCTTGAAATTCCTTATGGAGAGGCCGGTTCTAGACTGTAAGATGGCTAAGTGGGTGTCAGTGCTCGCAGCCTATGACCTGAAATTTGTACAAAGAAAGGCAGTGAAGGGCGGAGCTTTAGCTGATCAATTAGCGGAATTACCGATCGAAGACCGAATGCCGGAGGTGGAATTTCCCGATGAGGACTTGTTAAGCTTGGAAAGCGAAGCCTGGGAGATGTACTTCGATGGAGCTTCGAACTATCATGGAAATGGGGTTGGAGTTGTATTCAAAACTCCTTGTGGAGAATACATCCCAATTGCAGTTAAACTAGATTTCGCTTGCACCAACAACGAAGCCGAATATGAAGCTTGCATCAAGGGGTTAGAAGCGGCCCTTGAAAAGGGAATAAAATTCCTCAGGGTTTTCGGAGATTCCAACCTAATAGTCTCCCAAGCCCTAAGGAAATGGAAGATTAAAGAAGAACGTTTGGTTCCTTACCTACAACGTTTGGACGAATTGGCTCAACAGTTTGAAGAGTTATCGTTCCACTACCTGCCGCGAGCCAAGAATCAGTTTGCCGATGCCCTAGCTACTTTGGCCTCCATGGTTAATGTAGAGGGAGACCAAGTCATTCGACCTCTGACAGTCCGGCTACAGAAACAGCCAGCACATGTTATGAATTTGGTGGATGACAAGCCTTGGTACTGGGATATACAGAATTATCTTCAGAGTGAAGCCTATCCGGAGGGATCCACTAAAACTGATCAACGGACATTGAGACAGTTAGCATCTGGATATTTCCTTACTGAGGGAATTCTGTACAAAAGAAGTTGGAATGGCCTGCACCTGAAGTGCGTAGATGAAGAAGAGGCTCAAACCATCATGGATTCCTTACATAATGGGGAATCTGGTCCACACATGCATGGGATGGCCCTGGCTCGGAAAATTATGAACCTGGGTTATTACTGGTCAACTATGAACGAAGATTGTGTGAGGCACACACGGAAATGCCACGAGTGTCAAATCTTCGCTAAACTGCAAAGGCAGCCTCCGATCAATCTGAATCCCATAGCCTCGCCATGGCCTTTCGCAACTTGGGGCATAGACATAATTGGAAAGATCCATCCGAAGGCCTCTAATGGCCACCAATTTATCCTGGTTGCTGTTGATTATTTCACAAAGTGGATCGAGGCAGCCTCCTATTCGGTTTTGAATGCCAAGAAGGTAGCACAGTTCGTTCGTACCAACATCCTTTGTCGGTATGGAACACCATTCGAGATTATCACTGATAATGGATCTCATTTTCAAAACGAGTTTTCAGACCTGCTGAAGCGAAAGAAGATCCAGCATCATAAATCCTCTCCCTACCGTCCACAAACAAACGGGGCTGTTGAGGCTGCAAACAAGGCCATAAAAGTCATTTTGCAGAAGACGGTGCAGAAGCATAGGGCATGGCACGAACAGTTACCATTTGCCTTGTGGGGATACAGGACCTCCATCAGAGCGCCCACCGGGGCAACCCCGTATTCCTTAGTGTATGGTATGGAAGCAGTGCTGCCTATTGAGCTGGAAGTTCAGTCGGCAAGAATTATCCGAGAAAGCCAGATCAGCGAAGCAGATTGGGCCGAGAATTATCATATGCAACTCTTGGGTATGGACGAAAAGCGATTGCGAGCAATCCACCAGACTCAAGTTTATCAAAGGAGAATAGCGCGGCATTTTAATAAAAAGGTTAAAAATCGGAAACTCGAAGAAGGTTGTTTGGTTCTGAAAGAAATTAGACAGCCAATCATAGACCCACGTGGGAAGTTCCGTCCTCATTGGGCCGGGCCCTATGTGTTGAAGAAGATATTATCCGGCGGAGCCGTCGTCTTGACTGATTTAGATGGTTTGGAATTTACAAATCCATGTAATTTAGATCAGTTGAAAAGATATTATGTGTAATCATTGCATGATGTAAATGAACTACATTAGGCCTGATTCTCTTTGGAAAAAAAAAAAAAAGAAATTATATATCGGAGATATGTAGGCAACCCTCATTGGGTGCGGTCTAAGCATTAGTAAAAAAAATCGTCATTTCACAAATTTCATGCTTCTTTGCCAAAAAAAGAAAAAGGAAAATAAGAAAAAACCCGCTAAGTTGAAAACCCGAAAGGGCGACTTAGGCAAAAGTCGGGGCCCGCTAAGCTGAAAACCCGAAAGGGCAGCTTAGGCAAAAAGTGGGTAGCTCGCTAAGCTGAAAACCCGAAAGGGCGGTTTAGGCAAAAATTAGAGCTTAAATAAATAAAGTTGGAAAATGCTTGGAAAGCTAAACAACATTCTCAATTTAAGCAATAAAGTCAAGAAAATGAAGGAATCCAAAATAAAGTTAAGTCCAAGACAAAAGTATAAAACATACATCCAAAAATCCAAAATCCCAAATAAAGATCAAACACCAATGAAAGTCCAAAAAACCTATAGAAGTCTAGGCATCCCGTCGCCTCCGCGGGGCGGCATCCTCTGAGTCTCCTATCTGCCCAGCCTCGCCGGTCCGAGGAGCCAACATAATCTCCTCACCAAGGCCCAACCCCCATCCTCAGCATCAGCCTGAACCCAACCTTCGAGTACGCTCAGCAAGTGCAGTCCTCCTTGGTCTCTCAATGGGCCAGACAGTAGTAATAAACCAAGCCCGATACTCAGGAGAAGTCTGAACACTGGCAGGGTTAGGCAAAGGCCTAACCATTTGATGATCTCTTACCCAAGCCCTAAGGACAGCTCGGGTAACACCTGGAGTGATGGCCGACTCATCTGAAAAGTCGATCTATACCGGAACAGTTTTGATCTATCCCCATTTGTCTTAAAACGCGCAAAGCGGCAGTACCAAGTACAATGGGTGAGGCCCATAAGATAAACCCGGAGAATGGCGAAAGCTGACCTGGATGAAACGGGTAACATTGTACCAAGGAACGAACCACAATATCTCACGGGGCCCAACTCAATCAGCCATGAAGTCCATGCATCAATAGAAGGGCGTGTGATCAAGATCCTCCGGTACGATACTGAGAAGGATTGTAGGGTAAAAGAGTAGGAAGCGGCAACCACTTGGAGATGTCCCTCAACCATACCTGAGTAATGGATCCTTTCTGTTACAATGAAATAATAAAAGGAAAAGGAAATGGGAAAGGTAGTAAGGGGAAATACCTGGAGAATGAGGGAGAGACTGTCCATTCCTCAAACCTAAAGCAGCCCTGTCGAGGCTCCTATAGTCTCTGGCCAGTACGAGACCACGATGCAACCCCATGTCTTCCATTTGCCAAACCATGGGCAAAGGCACAGATCCCCGAAGCCTGGGTCCCGGGTTAAACAAGAAGCCAGCCAACAAACAGAAAACTAAAGCCCGCATCCTCAGCCTCATCCGGTTTGGGTCATCTGGTTGAGCCTCTGAGAACTCATCAATCAGGGGCAGCAGGATCGCTTTCTGGTCATTAACGATCATAGCTCTAGCTTGGGGCCGGCTGAATCGAAACAGGGTCTCAAACGATCTAATATACCCAGCTTTTATCTCATGCCTGACCAAAGGGGCATTAGGGTCACATCCCACAATGGCACAAAACTCCTCAAAAAGAGGGCACATCTCTTCCATCATGGCCCCGAACCGGAAAACGTGGGCCTCGGGGTCCCAAAATCTAATGCAGGCCCTCAAAAAATCCCAATCAATTACCACACCTCTGAGAGTAATGGCAGGAGAAAGACCGTACCTCCCCAGATTGATCTTTTCAACTTTGGAGAGACTCCTAGTCCAGCTGTGCATGCTATGGTTATAGAAGGGATTCATTGTTCTTTTCTTTCTTGTTTTATGTTATCTTTCCTAAAAGAAAAATGATAAATAAATAAAAATAATGAAAGACTGAAAAATAAAAATAAAAATAAAAAATATATAATAAAAAATAAAAAAAAAATAAAAACTGACCGAAATTGGACTTTTTCTGGCACAGAATTCGAGAAGAGAAAAAAAAAGGGGCTGAAATCCAGCTTTTATAGAAGGAAATTCAGAGTCGGTGGCCCGGCCCGGCGGCCCAGCCGCCGAGCCGGTGGCTCGACCCGGCGGCCCGACCGCCGAGTCGCGGCCCACCGCCGAGCCGGTGGCTCGACCCGGCGGCCCGACCGCCGAGTCGCGGCCCAGCCCGAGCCGGCTCGACCCGGCGGCCCGACCGCCGAGTCGCGGCCGAGCCGCCGAGCCAGTGGCTCGGAACGGCGGCCCAGCCGCCGAGGGCCAGCGGCCCAGCCCGGCGGCCAC